>NC_085125.1:1322500-1622500 GCF_030269925.1 Bombyx mori | reverse complement strand
CGGACTTAGACTTTTTTTTATTTTTATTTTTATTGCCTTTGTAGGCAGACGAGCGTACGGCCCACCTGATGGTAAGTGGTTGCCGTCGCCGATGGACTTCAGCAATGCCAGGAGCAGAGCCAAGCCGCTGCCTACCGCTATTATTTTATTAAGACTAGCCCAGTGTCATAAAGTCGATTAGATTTTCCGTAATCACCGATGATCACTTATCAATAGATTAACTTTTCGCCAAATGGAATTTCTGTGGAACGGTTTTAAGTGAGAAGATTACTTCGGATTGCGGACTAGATTGTTATTCTATTAAGGTATGGCTTAGACTAGCCCAGTGTCAGTTTTCTTACTAGGTCTTGCTATTGTCTTCAATTGCATTGTATTTATTTAATTTCGTAGACAGACTAATCACAGTCCACTTTATTTATGTAGACGTCATAATAACTGAATTCCTTGAGACGTGTAGTTGATAACAGTATCTGAATAGCTCTGAAAAATTGTTTAAATATATTTTGTTCTTTTAATCATGGAAAGCATGTCACTTGGTTGAAATTCGTTACTACTATCCTTCCTTTCTATCTTTTTTTTTATTGCCTTTGTAAGCAGACTAGCATACGACCCACCTGATGATAAGTGGTCACTGTCGCTCATGGACGTCAGCAATGTCAGGGGCAAAAAACAAGCCGCTGCCTACAATAAAACCTATCCTAATCTAATCTATCTCCTAACCATTCTTTCCTATTTAAGCGCTTTGACTTGTCCTTATTCAAAGAGGTTTTAGGAGAGATCTTCGTCGTGAGCATCGACTTGGCTGTGACTATTGGTGATCTTCAGGAGCGACGGTAACCAATCACTATTGGAGTCGTTTCCTTGTTTGCTTTCTGAGACAATAAGAAAATTACCGACTGACTAAGTTTTTAAGTCAGTGTGCTTAGTGAGAGTTTTTAACTTCTCGATCCCGTAAAAGTTAACGCAAATTTGTATAGAGTTGGAACAGTGTCCGTACGTTTGCCGCTAGGGGCGCTGTTCCAACTCCATACGAATTTGAGTTAGCTTTTACCCGATCGAGATGTTAAAAATCGCGCACTTAACACACTGGACGCATAGTCTGCCTACCTCATGTTAGATATAGGAAATATTGAAGAATTGAAGTCTTCATGGCCTAAAGGATAAAACGTGCGGTGCATTCGTGTTGAGCGATGGACCGGTGTTCGAATCCCAGGCGGGTACCAATTTTTGTAATGAAATACGTACTCAACAAATGTTCACGATTGACTTCCATGGTGAAGGAATAACATCGTGTAAGAAAAATTAAACCTGCAAAATTATAATTTGCGTAATTACTGGTGGTAGGACCTCTTGTGAGTCCGCGCGGGTAGGTACCACCGCCCCGCCTATTTCTGCCGTGAAGGAGTAATGCGTTTCGGTTTGAAGGGTGGGGCAGCCGTTGTAACTATACTTGAAACCTGAGAACTTATATCTCAAGGTGGGTGGCGCATTTACTTTGTAGATGTCTATGGGCTCCAGTAACCACTTAACACCAGCTGGGATGTGAGCTCGTCCACCCATCTAAGCAATAAAAAAAAATGGCGCACCTACTTATTAGGGCTTCATTGCATTTATACTAACGGTTATTATTATCCCGAATGTAGCAAGAATATTTCTCGCTAACCGTAAAAAGTGTTCTTCTAACATTTAAACCAAACAGCGGTGTGGAACTGCGATAATCGCAGTACGAATTAAATTGTAAATCTGCATTATCAATTTCGTTAGCTAAACAAACACGGCTTTTCTTTCAAATCGTGCCCCTAGGACGTCCTTGCCTGTAGTGGAGAGTGAACAGTAATGTAAGGAAAGTTTTAAGCTATTGCATAGATTTTATCGCGGGCCTTGAGCGCGACGACCGAATCATGAAATTCCGTAACGAAAAAAACCTAACACCCCTCACTCCGCCTACCATGTAGCTCGCGGTCAACACATTCACACGTTGCGCTTGTGTAGTGTTTGTGAATAAGCGCGTGGCGTGACGTCACACTGCATGCGCATCATGAAAATCTGCCCATCTCTCTCTCGCGCGGTCTAGCTTATGAGTGTGAAGGGGACAGTTAATGTTTTGCTTTTATTAACATTTAATATAGCGTGGTCTTGTTTGATTATTGTTTTAATATTAAATTATCACTATCTAAATATAATTGCATAAGTTGATAAAAAATGCTATGCAATAGCTTTACCGCGGCAGTTCCCGAGTGCCACACGTTTTTTTTTTGCCTTACTGTCCAAGGCATAGCTGAAAAGGGAAAACCTATAACCTGGCCGATAATTCAAACTCAGCGGTAAAAGTCTATTTGAAAGCTTAAGAAAATTGTGTGATGTAATGGTTTTATATTACAATATTATTTAATTAGGGAACCATGAGTCATGGCTCAAAATCTCAATTGAATAGCTTTCCCCACCATTTGTATAGGAACGCACTAATATCAGAATAAGGTTTTTTTTTATTGCTTAGATGTGTAGACGAGCTCACTGCCCACCTGGTATTAAGTGGTTACTGGAGCCCATTGACATCTACAACGTAAAATGCGCCGCACACCTTGAGATATAGTTCTAAGGTCTCAGTATAGTCACAACGGTTGCCCCACCCTTCAAACCGAAACGCATTACTGCTTCACGGCAGAAATAGGCGGGGCGGTGGTACCTACCCGTGCGGACTCACAAGAGGTCCTACCAGCAGTAAAATCAAGATCAAGCTGAGAACAAAGGACGCTTACTTTGAATATGATACTTTGGTCGTAGGTGTCTATGAGCTCCGGTAACCATTTAACACCAGATGGGCGGTTAGCTGGTCCTAAGCTACGTCCACCTAAACAATAAAAAAAAAAGTTTTATCCCAAAAAAATTATAACTGTCTTATATGACTATGACTCTTGACAAAAAGAAATAAGGAGACCCATATGCTAGAGTGGTTGTTGTAAAACAATTAATCTTAAATATCAAAATATCAATGTTAAACCTAATTAAACTATGTAATAATAAATACGCGAAGCACTCAAGCTTGTATTTTAATAAAACAATGGAAAACAGGACAGAACTCCCACGGGTGGGCCTACAATTCGTGCTATAGCCAGAGTGCATGTTTTTCTTATGTTTTGTTAGTTCTTAGTACATCACCGGCAAAGTGAAAGGAAAAAGGTGTAGGGGGAATGTTCTCCCCTTTGCCTTTTCATGAGTTCTGTCTCATGCGAGGTTTGGACGTTGGTTGTTCAGCGACAGGTTTTAGTCGGTTTGACTCCGACATGCTCTGCCCGCCAACCCCAGAAGAGAGCGGAAGTCCGACGATTTCCTCCTGACCAAAAAAAAGGGGGCGTAGTCCCATGCGCTAGTCCGATCAAATTAAGACAACTTTGGACTCCAGTATCTATGTCACTATCCACTGCGCGGAGCACAGGAAGGAATGGCGGAACATGGTCCGAACAGAAGTGCTCCGTATAGGTCACGACCTTCAACGCTGAGGTATACGACGCAAGACGGAGTACACACCTTAATATTGCATCTCAAGTTGATAAGTAGCGTGAATCCGTTTGTTCAGAGTTGCGTTTCTGTTCTCCAACCAACTGCCCCCTCCGAATTTCACCCTTGTTTGAAGTTAAATGTTTATTTCGTCTTAAAACCAGGATTTAGGTTTATGGCGATTTAAATGGGACGGAAATTGAAGTTTAGCCGCATTCGGGCAAAGAATTTAGATTGAGTTTTTAAGCGACCCTCGAAAGCCTATTTTGAAATGAAGACTTAAATTTAAATTATCGTTTCGACGTATTTCTTGGAACTATTTCGATTTATAGTGAAATGGGGGCACAAAGTGGCTTTTCATGGAAATTTCATTTGAAGTTTGGAGATTTAGCTGGAGACAGACTGGCCTTTTCCAGGTACAATCATCGCTGATTCGAAATGCAGTTGCATAGGGTTTTGGCATGAGTATTACGTCCAACCGTCAGGTTCTCAATCAATCTCCCTTGGGTTATATCTCCATCTAGCCCTTGCAATATACCACAGGGAGACTTTTTCTGTGTCTTTTAAAATTTGTTACCCGCTTCGAACATCGACATAGGCAATGGCATTACATTAGGTCAATGTAATTTCCTGGGTCTTCGTAAATCCACGAGGAAAGAATAAGGTCGGATAGCAAAAATGTCCCCATGACTCTAGCCTTTAGAAGTTTTATGTCGTTTTATATATTTCACAAGCTGGGTCGTTATGTTTTAAATGCGGGAACATTAACAGAAGTGTTATTTTTACTGCCAGCTGAAGTGGCCGCTGCATATTGTATGCTCCCGACACACGCAAGCCTTTGGGGTTTCCATGAATTAATCATGAGTCTTTTCATGTGGAAGGAGTATGTTCGTTTCGACTCGATGTGTGGAGTTGATATCTTAGCTGGTGAAATCATGAGATTTGATTTTATTTATATCGATGAGCCCTTGGTCCATTTGTTATTCAGTGTTCTTCTTCTTTCTTCTTCTGAGTCGGTCTTTTAATTGCTGAAGCGTTGACCACTCGATGAACTTTACGTCTTCCTATCCTCGGCGGTCTTTACAGCGTCGGTTATTGGAAGGTCAGTGAGCGTCTTTACCCGATTAGACTAGCGAGTAGGTGAGCGTCTGCGTGATCTTTACCGTTAACTTGACCGACTACAATCAGCTCCTCTAAGTTATCGGCTAATTATAAAGACACCCTCAATCCGTAGAGACAATTTATTGGATATTGCAGGATTGGAAGCACATTAGAAATGTCTCAGCAACTTCTCGCAAAATCTACTGCAGCAATCTTCGTCGACAACATGAATAAATGAGAGATGAGCTTATAGAAGTTGCGTTTAAAAATATTAAATTCCGCTGGATACGGGTAGTGTTAGACTGGTTATTATGGCGAGCTATGGGTGAGGATGATGTCACTCAACTCTTCGAGCTATATCTATTTGCAGTCTTGTCCATACAATATTCTCAACTAATTTCACTTCCTTTTACCGTAAGCGTTCGTAATAAATATTGACTCTTGTTTTAATATTGTTCATACCAGAATTTTCTCAAGAAAGTAGGGAAAATATTCCGATGATTATTTTCCACCTTGAGAACGAAGGCATCCTGTTTTTGTCTTTTATAAATCTCGTACTCCTCTTACCTCGACATAATATATTACATTTTCCCGAACACTCCCAGCATCTGGATATAGGGTACGGCACGAGTATTTCAAGTGGCAATAAAACGTGAATGGCTTAATGGGAAAGGAATCACTTTTCGCGTACAAAAAAAGGCTCAGTAATTAATGTTTGTTTCCCGGGTATCGCATGGATATATCAAGGTAAGATATTACGAGCGGGTATTTTGTGCCGTCAGTATGTCGTTTGTGCATTTGGAATACTCGTTGCTAAATTAATACCGATCGATGATCATAATAATCTGCAATGTCTGGAGCTACTCGGGATCTATACCCTGATAGTAGTGGGGCCCTTATAAGTATGCACCAAGGCACTACTACTCTGCCTATTTCTGCGGTTTGAAGAGTGCGAAAGTCGTGGGTGGCGGCATTTAAATTGTTGATTTCTATGGGCTACGTTCATCACTTAGTAATAGGTGGGTCGTGATCTCATCTACCCATCTTCTCTCTTCCGCTTTTTCTTCACCTTATCCCACTAGGTGGGGTCGGCAAAGCGAATTTTTCTATTCCATTTTCTTCTAACAGCCCTCATTTAAACACTCACTCCTCTCTTTCTCATATCGTCATTCATACACTCCATCCATGTCTTCTTCGGTCGACTTCTTCCCCCTCTACCTTGCACTACCATTTCCATACATCTCCTAGTCACATGCATCTACCCATTGTCAAAGGAAAATGGTATCTCTGGTACAAGTCATTTTGAAGAAGCACATGTCATGGCGCTCTGAGTATAGTTTAGATGAGATAATTTCAGAGACAAATAGTACGTGGCACAGCTGATCTCAGGAAATGCACTGTTACATATTGGATGAGATGAACCTAAAGACTACCTCAAATCGCTCGCCATTTGATATGCTATTCATACCACAAAATGAGCTAAGGTCCCAAAGTAAGTAAACCCAAACCTAGAATATGAAGTGAAGTGAGATGATATTGATTTGTTTGAGACTTCAATTAATTGGGATAAAACTAAATGAACCAGATATGGTGGTATCAAATAGCGTTTCAGTAAAATTGTGGCTACTTACTGAGTGAGACTTTTCAATGAACTTTTTGGAAGAACCCAAGAAACTACATTCAGTGGGTTTTTTATTTTCCCAGTTTTGTGCACTTTGCTTAGCCCCTCAAACCCCCTTAAACGCCACAACCCATTATCACACATTCAGAACTGAAAAAACACTAAATTAACAAAATAAAACAATTCATAGATTTCTCTTCTCGCGTTACAATATGCAACATGGTCACAAGAATTCACGAAGGAAGTAGAATCTAATCGTAGGCTATCTCTACGATCGTAGAGCCGTAGAGGCGATTGGTAGCGTGTCAGAAAACTCTACAAATGGAGAGTTTTACTTTTAATTTATATTGTGGTTTCAATTGGTGTGCGCAAACAGAACTTGAGGATTGTTTTTTTTTGTTGTTCTTTGATTGGGTGGACGAGCTCACGGCCCACCTGATCTTAAGTGGCTGCCGGAGCCCATAGACATCTACAATGTAAATGCCGCCACCCATATTGATATATGAGTTGTAAGGTCTCACTTTTTTTATTTTTATTTTTTTATTGCTTAGATGTGTGGACGAGCTCACAGCCCACCTGGTGTTAAGTGGTTACTGGAGCCCATAGACATCTACAACGTAAATGCGCCACACACCTTGAGATATAGTTCTAAGGTCTCAGTATAGTCACAACGGCTGCCCCACCCTTCAAACCGAAACACATTGCTACTTCACGCCAGAAATAGGCAGGGTAGTGGTACCTACCCGTGCGTACTCACAAGACGTCCTACCGCCAGTAAAATGGCCATATGAATAAGGTGCATTTTAAAAAAATTTTAAGCCGTCAAGGACGGCTTGTGATATGAGGCACTTTGATATCTCAAGGAGGATTGTTCGTTGGGTTGGGATGGTGATTCAAGTTTACGTTTACTATGGGCTTCGGTAGCCAATTCATCAAGCGGAACTTGAGTTCGTGTGTCTCGAGAAAAATACCTCATTTAACAAAACCACATGACTAATAAGCAAGGACTATAATTAGAAAAAGACGAAACAAGTTAATCTTAGTTTATTTATATTGTAGCGATGACGTCACAACTTCCTATTTGTTTTTCTCTCGCTCATATTGTTAAGTTTCTCGCGGAGTATAACAAGATTAGGAATGGAATGCTCGGAAACTAGTACACGTCTGACCTAGAACTGCTAAGACCGTGCGAAGTAGGAATTAAAGAGGGTCCGACCCGTTAACAACCAGTGAATTGGATGCCACATATTATTAATTATATTACTAATGCACATATAAAAAGAAAATGTACGTTGTATACATAGAATGTATTTAAGATTTTGTGTATTTTATGCACTATGAATGAAATTGAACACAAATCAGCCATATTTATTCACTACTAGCTGACCCGACAGACTTCGTAGTGCCTCAATCGATAAATAAAAGACCTAAGCTTTTCATCACACGGACACATGAAAGGAAAAACAAAATTGTTATTTTTATTTAATTCCGAGCATTTTCATATTTATTTACCTTTTAAACCTTCCCTGGACTTTCATAAATCATTCAAGACCAAAATTAGCCAAATCGTTCTAGCCGGTCTCGAGTTTTAGCGAGACTAACGAACAGCAATTCATTTTTATATACATATATAGTGGTTGCGCCAGCGTCATAACAGATTTGTAGATAGATGTTTTTATAATAATATGGCAGCTATGACACTTTTCCCTTCCCCTTCCTCACCCATCCCCCGCGCCCTGGATTGGCTAGTACGAGCGACGCGGGCACACAGGAAAGAAAAAAGAAGAAAAAGATGGCGGTTACCTAGCGCGCGCTCCGCATTATAGAAATCAGTAATTTTGTGATTTAATTATTGAAATGGCCTAAGACTTTATTCTTATACAACATCAGTGTCAGTGTATCACAGTGTCGTGCAAAATAGAAGATACACCAACTGGCTTCAAGCACTTTTAGCAGCCGTGATTCGGACGACTCCATCGTCTCCGGGTACGGCGTTTTCCTGTACAATTTCCCTCGGGTTGTGTTCCTATGTTTCTTCCCGCCACGGCCCGAGAAAGTGTCATAGTTAAACAACGCAAATACAGTCCACACTCATTTTTGTAATAGATGACCGTTACAATTTTGGTCTACCAACCGCATAGCGCAACCATATAGATTTTTGCGCTTCTTAGTGAGCAGTGATAAGATCTCGATGAAATTATAAAGTCCACCGGCTATCCTCAGATCCGAAATCTAAATTACACTGTGCAGATTTTTCTACCATTCAAACTAGGATCATCAATTCGTCAAAAAAGCATTCCGGACCTACTATTATCCATTACATGTTTGCATGGATTAGGCGTTATGCATTTTTAATTAAAGTCCATAATAGAAGGATCATCTTTGATATTTGAACCTTAGCGACTGATATTCTTAACGATTTTTTTGCCCAGTAGCCAAGAGGGAAAGCATCAACTATGTTGTATTTAACCGGAATGTTCTCAAACTACAAGAGTATTAGGAGAACGTTGGGGCCCAGCTGATTTATGTATTTCCTAAGTAATTGAATTCTAAACTTCAGTCTTATCTGAAGGTAAGCCGGTAGAAGCATTATTACTAAACTATTGATTATCAACCGATCAATGTTAAATAGGTTATTGCGCGTTTTTCTAACCGGTCGTGGGTATCTTTTATTAAGTCCAAATGGGTAACGCGATCTTGCACAGGGATTGAAACTATTGCCCTTTTCCGGTATTCACGGTATAATATTTACGATGTCAGATGCGTGCTTTTCATTAGGAGAATCGTGATCTCCTCAGATAAAAATAGGCTCATTTAAGAAATTCATGAGAAAGTCGATGTTGTCAATTTAATAATTTGTTTCTTTATTTCTTCCTTTTGGATGAGTAAGCGACCTTACCGAACATTTCGTGTCGGTTTTTGGAGTCTATAGATTTCACAACTTGAATACCGCATCTTGAGCATCTCCTAGCGACAGTGGAAGGTCTCAGTTAAGTATTGTAATGCTAATGCTGTACCAATGCAACCCTTCGGACCAAAAACCTATGAAATCGAGATTCACCTATGAAATCGAGATTCATATCGACGCTTGAAAGGCAAACGTGACTAAGCGACAATGCGTGAACTTTACAGTGGACTAATTTAAAGATGAAATACCTGAAAACAAATATATTTTAACGAATCTAGCTGTAGGATTGAAATGATTTTAATAGACCTAGAAATATATATTTTTTGCGCATCGAATATGGTTATTGCCTATCATTTATGTACAAAGCAGTTATTGTCGCTAAGTCACGTTTGCCATTCAAACGTCGATGTGTATTTATATTCAGAGAGAGAGAATGTGTACTTTATTGCACATCAAAACAGAATTAACATTTAAAAAAAATCAATCAACAAGCAGAAAGCAGATACAGTTGTACAATAGGCGATCTTATTTTTTATCTTATCTTAGTTTTATTTACAGAAATTCTGAAAAGATAAAGATACAGCAGATAGGCATGTTGCGGTGTACTATTAACAATACATTATTAAAGAAAATTCTTATATATAATAGATAGATAGGTATATACCGTATTCATTGGGATATAATTTAATAAATTTCTTTGGTTTTTCATTCGGATTCCTTGCCCCAATAATTTTCAATGGCATTGCAATCAAATTAAAACTCGTTTCGATGCGAGCCAAATGGCAATATCCGGTATTAACCGGTTCAAACTGGAAGCAGCCAGTTAAGCGCGCGAATTATCTAAGCTTCTGGGTTCTGTACTGTAAAATTAATATTACCGTTATTAATATTACCGTTTTCCGTGGCGTATTTGATATTTTGCTAGACTTGTTCGGTGAGTTGATACTGATTGTTTATTGCAAAGGAATCTAAATCATATACACTATGACATTCAATCCTTTTTCGCTTATGTTCTTTTCTGTTGTACGCAATTTAAAAACCGGCTGACGCGAGACAACGTGCCTCTCGAGGGACCGCAGGGACCGCTCTTCAGTTAGATTCACTTTAAGTATATTTCGTGTTGACGAACCATGAACTTGCTTATAAACTAGACACTAGTTGTCTTTACCATATTAAATAAAAGTATATAGATTTGAATAATGATTATAATATAAAGTAAGTATATGTATCTGTGTGAATCTGTATGTATGTGTGGTGTGTAAGGTATTGGTGCTTAGTTTACAGCTCTTACTGGTGGTAGAACCTCTTGTGAGTCCGCACGGATAGCACCTTGCGTATTTCTGCCGTAAGGCAGTAACGCGTTTCGGTTTGAAGGGTGGGGCAGCCATTGTAAATATACTGAGACCTTAGAACTCATATCCCAAGGTGAGTGGTGGCATTGACGTTGTAGATGTCTATGGACTCCGGTAACCATTTAACACCAGGTAGAGATCGCCCAGCCATCTAAGCAATAAAAATAAAAATAAAATTTTCTCTAAGTTAGAACACGACTATGAAACTGGATTATAGTTCCAAAATGATGGACGAGATCTCAAGAGTCTACTAGTTCTAGTCAAACTCTTAGAAAAGTTTCCGAATACAGAAGTTTTTCTTGAAGTTGGTTAAAAAAATTTTTTTTCATTTATTGCTTAGATGTGTGGACGAGTTCACAGCCCACCTGGTGTTAAGTGGTTACTGGAGCCCATAGACATCCTCAACGTAAATGCGCCACCCACCTTGACATATAAGTTCTAAGGTCTCAAGTATAGTTACAACGGCTGCCCCACCCTTCAAACCGAAACGCATTACTGCTTCACGGCCGAAATAGGCAGGGTGGTGGTACCCACCCGCGCGGACTCACAAAACGTCCTACCACCAGTAAAAATACGCGTCTTGTTGCGGAACTCTAACTAGGTACCGGTCTCCGCTAATGGCGCACATGCAAATTGAACCCGACGCCTTATTACTATTACTGCGTTTTTTAATTACAAACACAGCTAAGAGTCGAGTCCTGTATTTACATTTTCCAATTTAAGTTTCACAATATTTCTTTGATATTTTCCGTTTAATGGTGACTTTTCCAAGAAACAATCACGTTGGAGCTACGAATTGTTTTAAACCTAATTCGCTATGTACGTAAGTGGTACATGTTTTTTTTTTCTACCTATGCTGATAACCTTGAGAGGCTGTTTCAGCTTCGCCCCAACGTTTGTAGGTGAGCTCACGGGGCTCAAACCGGAGAGTTGCTAACATTAACTCTAGCAAGAGCAGTTATAGGTATATAGGTATATTCCACAGCTACCTCAGGTAACATGCATTGAGTGACTTCAATTTTTTTTTTTTTTTTTACTAACAATCACGCCTCATTAACTGGTCCCGTGATAAGTTCGTAAAGAACTTGTGTTACAGGTATCAGATAACGGAAATAAATTTAAGATTTTTATTATACACATACATATATTTAATATACATCCATAGCCCTGGAAAAGACATTTATATTTATCATACAAATATCTTCCCTTGGCGGGATTCGAACCCGCGACCCCCTTGTGTAGTGACCATGTCACTTACCACTACACCAGACGGCCGAAGCAGTGCTTCGCAGAATCAACCACCGGATCGGAAACGCGACCCACTGAGAAGATCCGGCGAGAAACTCAGTGGGCCGTGTCTGTGGGTTAATTCGCTCGTCGAGCCCTTCATCGAGGACGGTAATCGGTGCTTGTGGTGCCTAAAAGCACCGTTAATGGAGTGGTACATTATGCACATTGTTATTTAAGGTTTTTTTAATTTTTTATTAAATTGGTAGACGAGTTCACGGCCCACCTCCTGTTAAGCGGTTACCGGAGCCTATAGACAACTACAACGTAAATGTGGCCACTCACCTTGAGATAAGAGTTCTACGCTCTCACTTGTAACAGTACAATGGATTCCTCACCGTTCAAGCGAAACGAATTACTGCTTCAAAACAGAAATAGGCAGGGCGGTGATACCTACCCGTGAGTACTCACAAGATATCCTACCTCCAGTAATGAGTTTCAATAATCGCGATGCTCACATTTCGTGACTTCTCGATATTCCACCGGTGTTGTGAGCGCCCTAATTACGAATCGGCTGTCTACCCGAAAATCATGGTAAGAGGCCGTTAAATTATTATTTAGTTATATAGAAGTAAAAATTGTCTGAAATTTTGAAAACCTTAAGAGAATCATATACGTCGTAATCACGGTAATTAAACCCGTTTTTTCTTCATTATTTGAATTGAGTTCTGACCTACCAGATTTCTCTCGAATATTTTGGACCCGCGTGGTTCTTGTTATCCTTACTGAGATTTCGACCTGACTGACCGTAATACAGAATTATCAAATGTTATTATTCTACGTGCGTTTATTATCATATAGGCATCTTTATATTTGTTCCTTAGAGCCAGTGCTCATTTCTAGATGCTATTTGTGGCCAAAAAATTAGATTTTTCGCATTTATATTATTATAATAGTAATAATATCGGGTTGAAACTCTTTTGGAACCGATGGTAGAGTTAATAATAAAATTAATTATTGCCTTTCACAACGAATCACTTAGATTTTTACAGGTCATAAAAAAAGAAAATAAATGAAAAGGCAAAATGAATAATGCGTGTCGACTTTCAACAAATATATGACGATGAGGCTTGAGTTGAAATTTTAATGCATTTCGCAACGAAGCTATAAACTTACATCTGCAGGTAAGATAAGCTTCAAAATTTTATGATCGAATTAAAACCTAGATAATATTGAAACTCCAAGCTTACGTACTAATACCGAAGCCCGTTTTCGTTTTAAAGTTTCAACTATAGCAAGAATGCGACCGCAACTCGTCCGGATTGGAGTTTTGTTGCTGCGCTTTCATAGAAAATTCTTTGAAAATATTATATTTATTTTATGTTTCTATACTATAATAATAATAATAATAATATTATAAAGAAGAAAGATTTGTTTTTTTGTTTGTTTCGAATAGGCTCCGAAACTACTGGACCGATTTGAAAAATTCTTTTTCCATTAGAAGCCGACATTGTCCCTGATGAACTAGTCTACTTTTTTAATTTTTTTTTTATATTTTTTTTTGGTTTCATGTGTGTCTTAATGTTTCCGAAGCGAAGCGAGGGCGGGTCGCTAGTATTTAATATATTTTGTACACACAGCTGTTAGAAAAAAACACGAAATAAGGATACGACAGAGTACAAGGCACATATTGTTTTGTAATTTACGTTGGGATTAGGAAATATTAAAGTTTCGTACAAGAAGGGCCGCGGTACGCGAGGAATGGCGGCGTCTGGTGAAGCGCACCACCACCCGAAGTGATGACCACGACCACTCTGCCAAGAGTGCATGCGACTGAGAAAATAGATCGCAACGAATACCATGTCTGTTTTGCCCGCAAATAGATACCGTTTTTGAGAGAACGATAGTTTAATTTCTCAAGAGACGTGGCATCCTTTTTATTGCGCTCTAAGACAGACGAGCTTACGGTCGATATATAAGAGGTACCTACCTACCAGTACTAGTAGTTTAATTTGCTAGTAGGGCGGAAAAGGCGTATTGTAAGCCCGCACGGTTGGGTACCAACAACCTACCTGTTTCTACCGTGACCTGAACATCAGTTGGAGAGGCCTATGTTCAACAGTGGACCGACTTGAAAGATGAGAAGCGTGGGGTATGTTGGGAGCAGCCGCGGGCCCAAGCTTGAAAGTTTAGACAGCAGTTAATCATTACAATTGAGACTCGACCTCACGCCTCAAGGTGGATTGTGGTACTCACATTGAGAAATCCATGGGTTCCAGATATTACGTAACAAGCTACCAGTGAGCTTGTTCATTGACCTCTGTCAGCTGATGTCCTCATTATTATGCATAGCTTTATACATCGTGTTCTCATTCTCCGGAACTATAGCCATTAAGCGAAGCTAAATTAAAAAAGAAGCTTTCATACAAAACTTTCATGTTTTTTTTTTAATCAGCATAGATGTAGTTCAGCATAGTTTTTACTAGTGGGTAGAACGTCTTTCTCGCCTATTTCTGCCGTGAAGCAGTAATGCGTTTCGGTTTGAAGGGTGGGGTAGCCGTTGTAACTATACTGAGACTTTAGAACTTATATCTCAAGGTGGGTGGCGCATTTACGTTGTAGATGTCTATGGGCTCCAGTAACTACTTAATATCAGGTGGGCTGTGAGCTCTTCCATCCATCTAAGCAATAAAAAATAAATAACAGATGTTACTAGCATAAAGGGCAGTGGAAGTTATAGCTCCAATGAACAACAAAAAAATAAAAATTACCTGTTTTTATTTACACTCGAACGACCTGAGCTACGAAATCCGCTAATTTTTCCACTTAACCAAGCAGACCGGTAAAGGAATAATTTTAAAGTGATTACCGCGCCTTTGACCGGGTCGCTTCCACCCTTTCAAACCGATACCGATAACCGGTTTCTACCGGTTACACCCGGGTCTCGACTCGGATGATTTAGCGTGTAACGCCCGGGAACTTTGCTCGATTAATAGAAATCCAATTTATATGGCGGTTGCCCGGTTTGGTCAGGGCGTGTAAGTTATAAGGTTTAGACCCTCATTAGGTTCGAACTATTCTGATTTTCTAGACAGGTTTTGAGATACCATTATTCTTGTTGATGAGGTACTTAAAGATGTTCAAACATTTTATAGTTAGCTGGATGATTAGTGAGTTCGCATGGATAAGTTCCACCATTGTTGCCGTTATGGGTTTCGTTTTGAGGGCTTGAAGGTCCGTATTGTATACGAAAATCAGGAATGCATTTTCAAGTTGTTGTGTTATTCCTCATTTACGTTAGTACAGTAATTTATTGTCATATATAAACCACAAAAGGAGGTCCACGGTGGAAAGAGAAACTTGTCTTTTGTCTCGCCGAGAGATACGAAGCGCGAGTTTGTTTCAAAGCAAACGCGAAAGCCAACTATTTCCCAACACTCAAGATAACCTGTCCTGAAAAACTCAGCAAGGATGAAAAAATCTGTGCAATACATATCAAACTACCAGCCATATATATATCATAGCCAAAAAGCATTTCGTGCATGATAAACGGCATCCCAGCAAAGGGGTCAATAAAATTCTATTATTCTTATGATACCTCTAAAATTTGAATGTACTATTGTTTTGCGATATGCGAATATATTTATGGCACCCAATTGCGCCTTGGCCGTTATTTAACAGCAGCAGGAGATAAATTAGGAAATTAAAGAAATATATACTTATAGATGCAGCTGTTGATGATTAAGTGGTGTTTGGAGCTCGAGAAGGTGGGTATTAAATATTTGTTTGCTGATACTTGGCATTTGTCTATTATGGAAACTATTTTCTGTCTTGCAGCTAAAGTCAATTTTATTGAACAACGTTTTTCTTATATTCATTTTTTTTGTACCCAAACATTTGTGTTTCTTGACAGTTGGGTTTTTTGTGAGTTCGTGCGGTTGAGATCAGATTCTAAACTATTTGCCTCAATTCATATTCTAGAACTCTTTTTGCCGTGTAAGGCAAGAGATAAGAAGCAATTGACTTGATCATAAGGATCATCTCATAAATTACAGGTACAGATGAGCAGCCAGAACTATCGTCCCAGGATGCAATTTTGAAATCCGCTGTAAGCTTATAATTTACGTATCTCGATTTCCCTGGCCAAGGTGGAGCTTTTGCGAGCAACCAGCCTCGCCAGCCTGATCAAATGATTCGGTCAAATGCCCTAATTTGGTTATATAGTTATAGTCAAAAGCTATAATAAATTACGACTCGGCGACGCTTTCGGCGCGAAATTTACCTGTAGGCAACCTTGAGTTTACCTATTTCAAATTGAGAATGATTTACGCGTTCACTGCTTTCTGATGCGCAAATTCATTAGGAACGTGTGTATGAAACTAACTTACGATATTAATGTATTACTCACGTGTTTTTATGCTGATTGTGTCGTAGTCAATAACCCTCAGACACAGCCCACTGAGTTTCTCGCCGGATCTTCTCAGTGGGTCGCGTTTCCGATCCGGTGGTAGATTCTGCGAAACACGGCTCTTGCTAGGGTTCGTGTTAGCAACATCGTCAGGCTTGAGCCCCGTGAGCTCACCTACTAGTTAAGATTCCGCTGATATAGCCTCTCAAGGCTATCAGCTTAGGTAGGAAAAAAAAGTCGTCATCTGTTTTATAGCAGTGCACTATATTCAGGACAAAGTGTATACGTCTGGAGCTACTGATGCTGGACAGTTATAGAGAACTTTTTTTACGTACCAGATGGCTTTGGAGATTTTTAAAAAGAATTCTTGACGAAGTAGCGATCGATTGTGCCTTTAATATTCGATGAACAACCGTAGCCTCTAGATCCTGTTAATAGCTAGCCCAATAATGTTAATTTCTTGTTGAAATAATATCGTAACATAAGTAAATAAATCGATTTCTCACGGAAGATTGTATTTTATGAAATTTCAGAAAAGATAAGTATATTTCACTAAGCAACTTAGCCATTTATTTTTTAGCTGATATAAAGTGTTGCGGAAAATTACTTCCACTAAGTAAACTTGTATGGTACAGATATAGAAAGTCAAGGTACTAACATGACACCCGCATCAGGTCAGGTCGTGTTTCAAAAGCTATTCAGGCGTCTCAAAAGCTCCCGGAATCAAAGGGCTTTCATACCACGAGCCGACTTATCTACACGGCAATCATTGTGTTTGAGGAAGCCGTGTTTGCTACCATGTTTTCAGAACTTAATGATGTCTCGAGTGTTGGGTGCCGTGGTAAAAAATTAGTTTTGTATAATTTAATGAGATTTTTTTTTACTATACACATTCGTCGTTTGAATTCGTCGTGGCCTTGAAGTGGCATTTGAAGTCGTCGTAGCCTAAAGGATAAGACGTCAGGTGCATTTGTATGTATCGATGCACGGGTGTTCGAATCCCGCCAGCGGGTACCAATTTTTCTAATGAAATACGTACTTCACAAATGTTCACGATTGACTTCCACGGTGAAGGAATAACATCGTGTAATAAAAATCAAACCCGCAAAATCATAATTTGCGTAATTACTGGTGGTAGGACCTCTTGTGATTTCACACGGGTAGATACCACCACCCTGCCTTTTTCTGCCGTGAAGCAGTAATGCGTTTCGGTTTGAAGGGCGGGGCACCCGTTGTAACTATACTGAGACCTTAGAACTCGTATCTCAAGGTGTGTCTATGGTGTTTATATGTCTGGTAAACACATAACATCAGGTGGGCCGTGAGCTCGTCCACCAGCCTAAGCTTAAAAAAATCGTACATGTCTATAAAAGTCTTTTGGTAGTATTTGTTTCTCTAGACGGAAACAGGTCATGGTTTAATGGTCAATTGTATAACATAACGGTTACCCCATTCTTCAGACCGCAATCTATAATATACTAGGCTGCACTAAAAGTATCGGGAATGGAATATTTCCACTGTTCCTGTCATATTAAAATCTTTTTAATTGAAAACTCCTTGGTTTTAAAAATCGAATACCATTTATTTATTTAAAAAAAGATTCTCGGTCTTGTCACGAGGTTTTGTCAAACTTGTTTAGTCGTTGAAAAAATGGAATTGACCTATTGAGTTTACCTATTTCAAATTGAGAATGATTTACGCGTTCACTGCTTTCTGATGCGCGAATTCATTGGGAATGTGTGTATGAACTATTGGCTTACGATATCAATGTATTGCTCACGTGTTCTTATGCTGATTGTGTCGTAGTCAATAACCCTCAGACACAGCCCACTGGGTTTCTCGCCAGATCTTCTCAGTGGGTCGCGTTTCCGATCCGGTGGTAGATTCTGCGAAGCACGGCTCTTGCTAGGGTTCATGTTAGCAACGTCGTCAGGTTTGAGCCCCGTGAGCTTACCTACTAGTTAAGGTTCCACTGAAATAGCCTCTCAAGGCTATCAGCTTAGGTAGGAAAAAAAGTCGTCATCTGTTTTATAGCAGTGCATTATGTTCAGGACAAAGTGTATACGTCTGGAGCTACTGATGCAGGACAGTCGAACTTTTTCTACGTACCAGATGGCTTTGAAGCTTTTTTCTGAGTGCTAATACGACTTTCTTCAAAAGAAGCTTAAAAAGAATTCTTGACGAAGTAGATGCCGATTGTGCTTCTAGTATTGGATGAACAACCGTAGCTACTAGATCATGTTAATAGCTAGCCCAATAATGCTAATTTCTTGTTGAAATAATATCGTAACATAAGTAAATAAATCGATTTCTCACGGAAGATTGTATTTTATGAAATTTCAGAAAACATAAGTTTGTTTAACTTAGCAACTTAACCATTTATTTTTTAGTTCGTATAAAGTGTTGCGGAAAATTACTTTCACTAAGTAAACTTGTATGGTACAGATATAGAAAGTCAAGGTACTAACATGACACCCGCATCAGGTCAGGTCGTGTTTCAAAAGCTATTCAGGCGTCTCAAAAGCTCCCGGAATCAAAGGGCTTTCATACCACGAGCCGACTTATCTACACGGCAATCATTGTGTTTGAGGAAGCCATGTTTGCTACCATGTTTTCAGAACTTAATGATGTCTCGAGTGTTGGGTGCCGTGGTAAAAAATTAGTTTTGTATAATTTAATGAGATTTTTTTTTACTATACACATTCGTCGTTTGAATTCGGCGTGGCCTTGAAGTGGCATTTGAAGTCGTCGTGGCCTAAAGGATAAGACGTCAGGTGCATTTGTATGTATCGATGCACGGGTGTTCGAATCCCGCCAGCGGGTACCAATTTTTCTAATGAAATACGTACTTCACAAATGTTCACGATTGACTTCCACGGTGAAGGAATAACATCGTGTAATAAAAATCAAACCCGCAAAATCATAATTTGCGTAATTACTGGTGGTAGGACCTCTTGTGATTTCACACGGGTAGATACCACCACCCTGCCTTTTTCTGCCGTGAAGCAGTAATGCGTTTCGGTTTGAAGGGCGGGGCACCCGTTGTAACTATACTGAGACCTTAGAACTCGTATCTCAAGGTGTGTCTATGGTGTTTATATGTCTGGTAAACACATAACATCAGGTGGGCCGTGAGCTCGTCCACCAGCCTAAGCTTAAAAAAATCGTACATGTCTATAAAAGTCTTTTGGTAGTATTTGTTTCTCTAGACGGAAACAGGTCATGGTTTAATGGTCAATTGTATAACATAACGGTTACCCCATTCTTCAGACCGCAATCTATAATATACTAGGCTGCACTAAAAGTATCGGGAATGGAATATTTCCACTGTTCCTGTCATATTAAAATCTTTTTAATTGAAAACTCCTTGGTTTTAAAAATCGAATACCATTTATTTATTTAAAAAAAGATTCTCGGTCTTGTCACGAGGTTTTGTCAAACTTGTTTAGTCGTTGAAAAAATGGAATTGACTCGAGAAAATTCAAGAGCGATGATTTATTATGACTTTCGAAGTGGTTTAACACAAAAACAGTGTGTTGACCGGATGATTTCTGCATTTGGTGATGAAGCCCCATCCAAAACCACAATTTATCGCTGGTTAGGAGTTTCAACGTGGACGTGTCAAGCTCAGTGATGATACCCGTCAAGGTCGTCCAAAAACTGCAGTCACCCAAGAAAACGTTGATGCTGTGCGTAAGCTGATTGAGGAAGATCGACATGTGACATACCGCGAAATTCAAGCAACTTTAGACATTGGCATGAGTCAAATACAAATAATCTTGCATGAACAATTAGGTGTAAAAAAGTTGTTTTCCCGATGGATACCGCATTCGCTCTGTGAAGAGCAAAAAGCGGCTCGCGTTACTTGGTGCGTCAGAACTCTCGAAAGATTCCACGCAGGATCCTCAAATGCTGTATACAACATTGTATCAGGTGACGAATCCTGGATATACGCGTCCGAACCCGAAACAAAAAACCAGTCGCGAGTTTGGGTGTTCGAAAATGAGTTAAAGCCAACAAAAATTGTTCGTTCACGGAGTGTTGCAAAAAAAAATGGTGGCCACGTTTGTCTCCAAAACCGGACATGTTACGACTATTCCTCTTGAGGGACAAAGAACGGTTAGTGCAGAATGGTATGCTAGCATTTGTTTGCCACAGGTCGTTTCTGAACTCCGTAAAGAGAACTGCAACCGCCGCATCATCCTCCATCACGACAATGCGAGTTCTCACACCGCGCACAGAACAAAAGAGTTTTTAGAGCAAGAAAACATAGAATTATTAGACCATCCGCCGGACAGCCCCGACCTAAGCCCTAATGATTTCTATACTTTCCCTAAAATAAAGAATAAATTGCGTGGACAGAGATTTTCATCACCTGAAGAAGCTGTGGACGCCTACAAAACGGCCATTTTGGAGACCCCAACTTCCGAATGGAATGGTTACTTCAATGATTGGTTCCATCGTATGGAAAAAGGTGTCAAATTTCGCGGAGAATACTTCGAAAAGCAATAAATACATTTTTAAATAGTAATGTTGTGTCACTTCGTTAATTCCCGAAATTTTCAGTGCCGCCCTCGTATAATATACTAGCGACCCGCCCTCGCTTCGCTTCGGAAACTGTAATTTATTATGGATTTCACCACTATTTAATGGGTGTCATTATGCATATTATTATAAACCTTCCTCTTCAATCACTCTATCTATTAAAAAAAACCGCATCAAAATCCGTTGCGTAGTTTTAAAGATTTAAGCATACATAGGGACAGACAGATATAGGGACAGAGAAAGCGGCTTTGTTTTATAATATCGACGCTTGAAAGGCAAACGTGACTAAGCGACAATAACTGCTTTGTACATAAATGATAGGCAATAACCGTACTCGATGCGCAAAAAAAATTTATTTCTAGGTCTATTAAAATAATTTCAATCCTACAGCTACTAGCTAGATTCTACGACAGTTAGATTCGTTACAATAATATTTTTTTTTTCTTCAGTTATTTCAACTTTAAATTAGTCTACTGTAAAGTTCACGCATTGTCGCTTAGTCACGTTTGCCTTTCAAGCGTCGATATGTTCATAATCTTGGCGGTAAAACTTCACACACACACAGTCACATTACTACGGTAAAAAATTGGTACAACCATGTACACAAGTGAAAAGCGTTAGAATTTCTCTTTTCCGCCTTTTTATTCTCAGTTTGTCTTCTAAACTGCAAGCATTAAGGCGTGCAAGTTTCAACTAACGTGGACTTTCCTGCAAAATGCACTATCTCACTTTAATAGACTCTAGAGGATTTTAAAACAGATATCATTTTTCAAGAAACGCTTTCATGTTAAATGATTTTCGACTTTAATTTACGGACGTGAACGAGGATATTAGGTTGCTTTTGAGCAAAGTGCCTTATTGATATCAAAAGTAATTCTTTTCGTTTGAGAGCTGACGATAAATATTATTTAATGTGGACGTAATTTGTTTATAGAATCTGCTGATGAATGACTATTTATTGCTATTTTCAGATTTTTGCTAACGGTACGATTCGCATTAATTGATAACCAGAGTTTATAGATATCACGACGTGAATGCCTTCAAACTTTCGACCATTATTAATAAAATGTAAATGGTGTTTGAATCCCGCCGGTACCTACCAATTTTTCTAATGAAATACGTACTCAACAAATGTTCACGACTGACTTCCACGCTGAAGGAATAAATAACATCGTGTAATAAAAATCCAAACCCCCAAAATTATAATTTGCGTAATTACTGGTGGTAGCACCTCTTGTGAGTCCGCACGGATAGGTACCACCGCCCCGCCTATTTCTGCAGTAAGGAGTTTCGGTTTGAAGGGTGGGCCAGCCGTTTTAACTATACTGAGACCTTAGAACTTATCTCAAGCTGGGTGGGGAAATTTACGTTGTAGATGCCTATGGGCTCCAGTAGCCACTTAACATCAGGTGGGCCGTGAACTCGTCCACCAACTTAAGCAATAAAAAAATCTCTTTCTCAGCTCACTTATCATAGCTATTTTAGGTATTATGTTAATGTTGTTTGAACTTTGGTCATTAAATGGCTAGCTTGATTTGTCAAATCGAAATCATATGATTAAAAATTTTAAAAATACTCTTAGGACGTATCCGTGAACCCGCTTGGGTGATTCTGATCTTTGTTCCTACTATTTTAGCCGCGGAACATATACGCGTATCATCAAACTCCTTGATGAAGGGGGTAATCTTAAGATAAATTGAACAAAACAGATCAATTGCAAACTTATTTGTTACGGACATGACGCACCGACATTTCTGTTTAGATGTCTAGACTAGATAACAGATCGCCTGAGCTAAGTCTGATCTTTCGAAAATGTGTCTCAAACACTGTCATTGGGCTAGTTTTCAGAATCGTTCTTGGCAAGGGAAGTATTTCTTCCTATTCTTCTTCATAGTTCCCTCACTGCTGAGAATCGCGACCACATGTGACTTTCCTCCACAGTGTTCGGTCATGAGTGGCATCGACCGCATGGTATAGACTATTACCAACCACTTTTTTAAACAGATCTAACCTAAAAAGCCTTCGCCGCGCACTCGAGTCATATTGCTCGGAAAACACCGGATAGCTTAGAGAGACTATTCGTGACAGGGAAGATCGAGGGAAAGAGACCGCGCGGGCGCAGTCCGACAAGGTGGTTCGACCAAATCCGCACCACACTTGAGATCCCATTCCACGACGCCCTTCATGCGGCCAATGATCGGAGGCGCTGGCTGGACATCACAAGGAGTAAAATCATGTCGAATTATAATGGTCACGACCCTCAGCAGTGAGGAAACGACGCGAGGAGGAGGAGGAACCTAAAAAGCGATTGCCTTCTATGCGACCTTAAATTATGACCTTGTCTAATTCATGTCTGGGAGACCGCATGATTTATTTATTTATTTCAAAGTATTTAAAATACCTCCATTTTTAAAGAGTTCTCGGTTTTGTGTTTCTTCCTGTATGGGGTACGCTTCGTATGTCTTGGTTCAGGCAATATGGGGTTTGGGCCCGTTACCGGAATGACTATATCCAATTTCACATACACAGCAATTTATTACACAAAAAACGATTAGAAGGAGAAAAGCAAGAAGCACAAGCACAGGTGGATAATTCACAGCAAACGGTAAGAAAGAGTCCAGGCAAAGAAGGAGACATAAGCTGTATACACTAAACATTCAATATAAACTTAGTCGATCGAGACAGGCGTATGCGAGTAAATTACTGGGGGTAGGACCTCTTGTGAGTCCGCACAGGTACCTACCTACCACCATCCTGCCTATTTCTGCCGTAAATCAGTAATGCGTTTCGGTTTGAAGGGCGGGGCAGCCGTTGTAACTATACTGAGACCTTTAGAACTTATATCTCAAGGTGGGTGGCGCATTTACGTTGTAGATGTCTATGGGATCCAGTAAAAAAAAATTATCCGTGAACACATATTGGATACGTAATTATCTGGGAGAATCTGTGTGAAGATTTGAAATTCAGCTCCCCTAGTCGCCTGATTTGTTAAACGAAGCACGGATGCTTTGAGAGAATAAGCTTACTATTAATAATATTTATGATCAAACGAGCTTTTACCGCGTAAACTGTTCACCCTGACTTTGTTTGAAACAAAATACTTCCTACAATCATCCAGTTCACAATCAAAATACTACGAAATAAACTTTAATTTAGATGTGATTTTAATTACTTATCGATCGGTTCTTAGAAGAGTAACAGTTCTGAGGGAGATTTGTTGAAGCAAAGTTGGGCTCCTCGATTAAAACTATCTCTTATTAATTTAAATTTCTCGAAAGGATCAATTGAACAGAGTTTCCAAGCGCACAAAAAACTAATAATTACATTTATACATTTTCACCGAGACATCCTATGTTTTAAAAACAAAAGGAATTTTTTTTTACAGATTTAAAATAAGGCAAAGAATTTGTAACTGCGCGGCATTAAGTAAATCTATATATTAATACGTGAAGCAAAAACTTTGTATCCCTTTTTATGAAAATTGCGCGGACGGAGGAGTATGAAATTTTCCACACTTATAGAGAATATAGAGAAGAAGTGCACAATGGTATTTTTTTTTTTAAATAATGCATAAAAGGTACATTAAATCAATAAAGAAAACATTACACACACTGCAGACCATGTATTTTACGCACGCACGCATGCATACTATTTATTGTCAAACTTTTGTTCTTGACGTCTGCTGTCAAATTGAGAATAAATTAAATACTGTTTGTCTTTGTTAATTTTTTTAATAGTGTAGTCTTGGCGAAATTTGTGATTATAGAATTATAAAATACAATCATAATAGTGTACAAACTTACAATTCCAATTAATCATAGTCGAATTTCGACTACTGCGGGACCTCTGGTATTCATTAAATTTATAATATTCCTTGTAGCGCGAACGTTTTTTGACAGCATCTTTAAGTCCACTGAAATAACGTCAAGCACAGAAACGTACATTTTAGACTCAATATTCATTCTCATTAGTGGTTCAAAGGAGTTAATTTTCCGAAGCGATGACGTGGTTAAGTTTAACGACCAAAGTTTTATTGGCTGAACGACAGAAAGCGGGAAAAAATACGAACGAGTTTACGGATTATAAAAAAAAACGAAAAAAAAAAAAAACAAAAAACTTTTCTTTTCATTCGTAAAGTAATGTTCTAGGAAAGGTATTCAGATTATTTTTGTTTCTTTCTTCGTGAATGACCGTTGAAAATATGTCTTTTCAATTGGCATTAAAGAATTTTTGGCTTCTGTCATTCTAGTATAAATTAATGGATAATCAAATTCAGCTCAGGACATTAGTAGTGTAGTATGTTAACTTAGTAAATAATACACACATCTAAACTAATATTATAAAGCTGCAGAGTTTGTTTGTTTGAGCGCGCTAATCTCAGAAACTACTGGTCCGATTTGAAAAATTATTTCAGAGATAGATAGCCCATTTATCGAGGAAGGCTATAGGCTATATACGCTAAGACTAATACAAGCGGAGCACCAATAAATAATGTTTCAAAATCGAGGTTATTTTTAACTTTTGAGAGCTTCCGCTGCGAGCGCTGCAGAAACGGTTAAAGTTTCACTAAAATAATGTATCACAGAATTGTTCCCGTTTAAAAGATCTAAAAAAAAGTCCGCGACAGCATATGTCTATATGTTAAGGTTGGCTGACTATAACGTTTTTTATGCTAACCAAATTTGTTCCAAAATAAAGCATTATTTGTGAACTATTCCAGGCAGACGAAGTCGCGGGCAAAAGCTAGTACAGAATAAAGGCTTTAAATCATACGTACGTCATAGTTACGAAATAAAAATTAAGTGGTTTAAAATACGGCATAGAGGGTACTACTGCTAGTCGATGCTGATGATGTAAGTGTGAAGACTGCAACTGCTCCATCTAGTTTGGTTGGACAACAAGATCTTCCAGAGCGCCAGTGTAGAGGTATTCTGAAGTCCGTATGCAGCGGTGGCAGGTCATGTGAGTCTAACAGCAGATATAAGGTGATAGCACCCACCCACTGAATTACTTCAATTATCCAAGATTGCTAAAACGTCAGTTATTATCAAAAGAACAAAATGAAAAGGGCCCGTTAATTGAAATTCTCATTTCGTTTTCTATTCTATAAAAAGCGTTACATTAATTCGTCTAGTGTCTAGGCAATTAAGCCCTTTGTGGGCGGCCTAGCCAGAAAATTCATCTAGGTTGATTAATTAATTACGAATTCTATTAATCCTAAAATACTGTAATAAGAAAAGTTTGCACGACGAAAGCTTTTTTGAAAACGCGTGTGTTATGGTGAGCCCTTTGGTCCGGTAGCCACTTACAAACATCGCTGCGTATCTAAGGCATCAAAAACCGAAATCTTGATTGTCATTGAAAATTTGATTCTTAGCCGAAAGTATTATTTTTGTTCCTTACGGCAGGCTTGGAGGGGATAGGGATTTTGCTGCGCGACCGAACTGAAAAAAATGTGATAGTAAAACCGTAAGAAAAAATCCGTGGAAAAAAGTGCGTGGAATAAATCCGTGGAAAAAAGTGCGTGGAATAAAACCGTTAAATGAGACGTGCGCAGGCGCGACAGTCGTATACACAAGCGAGTAGTGTATAATACCTTTCTCTTTCTCCTTCTTTCTTTTCGTTCTTTAATCCCTTCTCTCTCTATTTAGTAATTATTTCTATTTCTATGTAATTTTATGTTGTCAACCAAAAATAAAGAGATATATTTTGTTATTTTAATTGATAATTTGAATTACTATTTTTTTTATTTTACGTAATTCGTCGTGGCCTAAGCGATAAGACATCCGGTGCATTCGTGTTGAAACGATGCACCGGTGTTCGAATCTCAGGCGGGTACCAATTTTTCTAATGAAATACGTACTCAACAAATGTTCACGATTGACTTCCACGGTGAAGGAATAGCATCGTGTAATAAAAATCAAACCCGCAAAATTGTAATTTGCGTAATTACTGGTGGTAGGACCTCTTGTGAGTCCGCGCGGATAGGTACCACCACCCTGCCTATTTCTGCCGTCAAGCAATAATGCGTTTCGGTTTGAAGGGCGGGGCAGCCGTTGTAACTATACTGAGACCCTTAGAACTTATATCTCAAGGTGGGTGGCGCATTTACGTTGTAGATGTCTATGAGCTCCAGTAACCACATATCACCAGGTGGGCTGTGAGCTCGTCCACCCATCTAAGCAATAAAAAAAAAAAATATTATTTCCTAAAATACTGAATTTCTTAAATACTTTCCCGTACTTAAATAAAAACTAATCAGCAAAATTTAAGAGAAAAACCAAGAAAACCTACATAAAATTGAGCACCATTTCTTTTTTTGCAAATTGTGTCGATTCTACATTAGCCGAAGGAACTTCGTTCCTACCTGGTGTCCCACGACACCACATCTTTAATTTTATTTTTATTTAGGGTATTTGATACTTGAATCTGCGTGACTTTATTCGACACATATCGACGCTTGAAAGGGAAACGTGACTATAGTAGAATTATTTTGTCCGTGCAGTTTGGGTAATAAAAAATCCGAGCGGTGAAGCGAGTATTTCGCTCTCTCTTCCACTCACGAGCCTTATGGACGGGCATAGTGATGCGCATTATTGTTGTCGATAAGCGTTATCGATAGTATATTTAGTTTTGTCATTTTGTGGGTTAGTGATAAAAATGAAAGAAAAAAGTCACTAATCGAACACTTACACCACATATCGCCGCAGCAAGCTAACGAGAATGCCAGAAATTAACACTTTGTAACTTTTCGGGATCTATTCTTATTTCAGTGAAAATTTTTAACACATTGTTGATAACAACACGTGCAAATATTATTTTTGTGTTAAATATTATTTGTGAAATGTTTTTTTTTAAATGTTCTATAATAACGAAATGTTCTTTAATTTTGTCTTCTGTAGTTGCTACTACTGTAATATTCGGAATTCAAATAGCGATTCACCGATTCACCTTCTAGATCTTTTAACATTTAAAATCGTAACAGAGCTGCATATCCGGTGCGAAGACCGGCTAACGACCCGGATATTCAGTGTAAAATAATTCTTTTCACAAAGCGCGGCGAAAAACGACATTGAAACGAATTCCAATTTTAAGATGTTCCTCGAAACTGGCGTGTTTCACTTGGTGCCGTGTGTTTCGACCATTGTATGAATTTTCGCTATATTTTTATTATATTTACATTGAAGTGTCTGTGGGAATGGGTCTATTGGTTTGGTTTTGGTCTAGATGAATATTGAATAAAAATAAATAATTCAAGGAAGACATGGAGTTAAAAAAAAAGAAAATCTATTGATTGAAGTTATATCCTCAATGCAATCAATTTCAAATTCTAAACAGCGTGGAAATTGCTTGAAATGCACGCTATGATCATTTGATGTAATGCTTTAATTAGTATGAAGGACGCTTCTTTGTAGGTACACGCATTACTTCCAAGAAAAGTATTTCATATAAGACTAGTGAAATCCGGGCATGGTTGTTTGTGACTTTCACTGATTGTATAAAAATATCCTTCGTTGGAGTATCAATAATAATTGCAACAGGTTTCATTAAAATACAAAATACTTCCGTAGATGATGTTCCAAACAGTCTGTGAGAACGGTATTATTGACAGTCTGAAGCTCCAAGAATAATAGTATTAGAAGGAACATACTTTTATCGATTTACTCTGGGTTTTAATATAATTGAAATAATCATAATTTAGATGGGAGAGTGGACGCAAAAGTTCACACGGGGAATTGAAAAGTCAAGTTTGATATTGAGTTTTGCGCCATAAATAATGTTTGGGACCATTTAGCGTTCGGATCGTTTTCTTATCCAGGGAATGTGATTTAAGGTTAATCAAGTTAATATTAGAATTTTTACGGCCTGGAGGATCGGGTGTGCAATGCGGTTGGTTATTCGGGTGTGTTTTTAGTCTTGTAAGTAATGGTTAATTTAGTTTGTAATTCTGCCGATGGCTGTGTCAACGTTAACATTCGTTTTTAAAAAAAACAAATAAAAAAAAACCTTAGAACATATCTCAAGGTACCCACCTTTACTGGTGATAGGACCTCTTGTGGAACTTACACGCGCGGGTAGGTATATATCAAGGTGGGTGGTGCATACGTTGTAGATGTCTATGGGCTCCAGTAACCACTTAACACCAGGTGGGCTGTGAGCTCGTCCACACATCTAAGCAATATTTTTTTTTTTTAAATTAATTTAGTAATAGTTGATTCGGGCTTCGTGGGTCGTGGTCGTAATTAAAATTACTCTTACAGTTTATTGTTGGGTTTGTTGATTGAATATAAAATTATTTCTGACTTTTCTTAAATTCTGCAGTTTTCAACGTTTCGGTCTACTAAGATCTATTACTAATTCGTCAATATTTGAATTTTAATATATGCTGTAACTAGCGGCAATTTTTTGCAAACCAAAAAATCTTGACTTTTTTAATTTAACATAGGAACAATTCTACATTTTTTTTATTGCCCTTGTAGGCAGACGAGCATATGACCCACCTGATGGTGAGTGGTTACCGTCGCCCATGGACTTCAGCAATGCCAGGGGCAGAGCCAAGTCGCTGCCTACCGAAATGCCATATGTATGATGATCAGCATCACGAGGTCTGCCTGTTTGTTTGAGTTAGATTTTTCTTCGCAATAAGAGGGTCTTCTTTATTAATAATCCATCAGAATAACTCATTGGTATCTGATTTTAAATCTGGATTCTGTTTTTGAAAAAAAAAAAAAGAAGTCGAAATTAGTACTCAATGAAAGCCGCAAAGCTTATCTTGGATACATACGAATCGAGCTCGCTAATGAAAGCTTTTCGATGCTGCGGCTGGATCGGTTTCACCAATTACTCAGTGCTGATTGGCTGCTGCTACCGACTTTCGGTCATGCTAATCCGGATTGAGTTTTGTTTTAAATGACTCGGGAAGAACTTAATCGGGAAAGAAGGAAATGGAAAAATTATCTATATCTTATTGTTTGACTAAAATAAAAATTTTGAGGAATCTTAACTAAAATATCTAAATATTTCAATTCATATGTGAATTAACTCTGATGCTGCTAATCCGGATTGAGTTTTGTTTTAAATAACTCGGTAAGAACTTCATCGGGAAAGAAGGAAATGGAAAAATTATCTATATCTTATTGTTTGGCTAAAGTAAAGATTTTGAGGAATCTTAACTAAAATATCTAAATATTTGAAATCATACGTGAATGATCTCTGATGCTTATTTAGGATTAAGATCCATTGCAATAGTTATAGAAATTAAAATTCCTATGCGGACTATGCAAAAAAAACAAAGTACGCCTTACTTCTGTTCCTTACTGTTCGTGTCTTGAGAAAATCGCATTAAGTTTTTTGAAGTGTTCCAAAAATAGTTTCTCTGATTATGATTTATTTATTTTATTTTATTTATTTATTGAAGTGAAACTTCTTTATCGGCGTTGGAAAAAAATTTACCGTCACATTTTTCGGTTACGCGTCACTTTTTTCCGTTACGCGCCATCTTTTTTGTATTCATGTCTATGATAATAAAATCCTTTTGTTTAAACTTTATCTAATTTAACTTTTTGAAGTGAAACTTCTTTATTTGTATTCATGTCTATGATAATAAAATCCTTTTGTTTAAACTTTATCTAATTTAACTTTATTTAACCAATTTCTAGAAAGTTGCATGTAGATCATTTTTCGAAAAATAAGGCCATAAAGAAGTTTCACTTCTTACGTGTGTACACTAGTACACGCACACATTTTTTTTTTATTTATTAAGTTGCACCAACAAAGTGATCATCAATTGACAAAAAGTTCATGGCAGATGTCACCTCAATTATAGGTGCAATCGACAGTGCATTAACATCAAAAATAAAAATATATACAGCTAAGATTTGATTACATTTCATTCATTGCTTAAGATTAATTTATATTTAATTGGGAGATGATCCGGGACAGATTTTTCCTGTAAGTTGTGAGACAATTAGAAAAAACATCTATTTCACTTAAAATTAGTTCAGCGCAATCGGACAACTCCGAAGGAGTCACGGCGGAAATAGGCGGGGTGGTGGTACCTACCCGTGCGGACTCCCAAGAGGTCCCACCACCAGTGATTACGCAATTTATAATTTTGCGGGTTTGATTTTTATTACACGATGTTATTCCTTCACCGCGGAAGTCAATCGTGAATATTTGTTGAGTACGTGTTTCATTAGAAAAATTGGTACCCGCCTGCGGGATTCGAACACCGGTGCATCGCTAGATACGAATGCACCGGACGTCTTATCGTTTAGGCCACAACGACTTCTAGAATTGACGTGATAAAAATAGGTAGGGTGGTACCTACGCATGCTTTTCCACTATACGTCATATTAGCGGTACTCAGTCTGGCTCAACTATAGTATGCATGAAAATCCAGTCATAATTTCAAGTAACATTCCTGTCGTGAAGCAGTAATGCGTTTCGGTTCGAAGGGTGGGGTAGCCGTTGTAACTATACTGAGACCTTAGAACTTATATTTCAAGGTGGGTGGCTCATATACGTTGTAGATGTCTATGGGCTCCAGTAACCACTTAACACCAGGTGGGCTGTGAGCTCGTCCATCCATCTAAGCAATAAAAAAAAAACCTTATCATGTACTCCAGATTGAGCTTTACAAAATATAGTATTTTCTTATGGTTTCACGAGTTGTAGACGCTGTTGAAACTATGTGTAGTATAGATCAGAAGGTAGCGTGTTCATATCACGTCGGGCTTAGTAACATTTGGTTGGGTTCTTCAATAAAATACTGATGACATATTAGGCATTTATTGCACACCTTGCTTAGCTGGCGGTAGGCGGACGACTGCCCTCGCAGGAGCGTCGCCCGACATCGCACATACATACGCGTCATATTGCAATGTGCAACATTTCATATTATTATCTACATTACATATCGACGCTTGAAAGGCAAACGTGACTAAGCGACAATGCGTGAACTTTACAGTAGACTAATTTAAAGTTGAAATACCTGCAAACAAAATTTATTTCAACGAATCTAGCTGTAGTAGAATCTAGCTAGTAGCTGTAGGACTGAAATGATTTTAATAGACCTAGAAATATTTTTTTTTTGCGCATCGAATATGGTTATTGCCTATCATTTATGTACAAAGCAGTTATTGTCGCTTAGTCACTTTTGCCTTTCAAGCGTCAATATGTAAACAAACACAAACAAACAATGAACAAAGTAAGGGTAAAATAATTTTGACGTAAAAAGCTTTAGCAGTTCGTGACCACGAGAACTGTATTCGAAATATTGGGAATAATAGAATGACAATATTTGTATTTAATCGTATGTAAGTTTTTTTATTTTTTATTGCTTAGATGGATGGACGAGCTCACAGCCCACCTGGTGCTAAATGGTCACTGGAGCCCATAGACATCTACAACGTAAATGCGCCACCCACCTTGAGATATAAGTTCTAAGGTCTCAGTATAGTTACAACGGTTACCCCACCCTTCGAACCGAAACGCATTACTGCTTCACGGCGGAAATAGGCGGGCTGGTGGTACCTACCCGTGCGGACTCCCAAGAGGTCCTCTACCACAAGTGTGTATATATAAGTATATATTTTTATGTAAGTTTATTATGATATAGTACCGTCCAGTTCGCCTATTCCTCTCTCTGTAAGGTAGCCTGGAAGAGATCGCTTTCAGCAATAAGGCCGCCAATTTATGTCACCGACTATTATTTGTTTCATTTGCTCACTCTGTACATATGGTGTTAAATAAAGTGTTATTATTATTATTATTACAACAGAAAATGCGATAATAAACCATTAAAGAAATTATTATTACTAATGGTCGCCCACTGGTCGAAGTTCGACCAAAAGTATTAATTTGAACATTATTATGGTTCTATTGTCAAAGGATATACTATAGAAAAAAAAAAAAAAATTAAAGACAAACAATATTAATCTATATTAGACCACAGACTTTAACAATAAACAAAAGAGTATATATGTGTGTGTATGTCAAATACATGGTAGTGTGTGTAATGTTTTTTTTGATGGATTTAATGTATTTTTTATGCATACTTTAAAAATATTATCATTCTGCACTCCTTTTCTATATTCTCTTATAAGTGTGAGATATTTCATACTCCTCCGTCCGCGCATTTTTCGTAAAAAGGGGTATAAAGTTCTTGCTTCACGTATTAATATATAGATTTATGTAATAATTAGACATTTTTTTAAGAATTGAAATAAAAAAGGTTTCGTTATATTCTATTTGATTCCGGGACCCTAAAACATGATATCTAATTCTGACAGCTTTCTTAATAACACTAGAGTTTTCAGCCTATCCACTGGTAGAAGCAGACGATAAATCAAAGTCTATAAACTTTCTTCTTGTTAGTAAAAGTTCGTAAGGATGGCCTTAGCTAAAACAATGAAAGAAAATATAAACTTTTAAATTCATGGACGGTAAATAAATTAACGATTTGAGTTGGTGAAAATAAAATTCGAAACTATTTTGAACATTTTCATAAAAACCTCCTTCTTCTTAATTCTCCTTCATTCTCCTGTGGCGTCTCCACTAAAGATCATTTTCTTATGAATTTTTCACCAAGCAGCTTGGCTTGCAGTAATATTGACAGCCTTGAAGACTGAAGGTTAAAGACAAAGGTGTACAACTAATGTGTGTTTCCAGTGATGTCCTACGTTTCCGAAAGACCTTTTTAGGAAGCTTTGTGTCATTTTGTGTTCAAGCTTTGTGGAGCTTTGTGTTCTCGTCCAAAATCCCTCAGTGCCTGAAGACAAAAGTGTACAACCCATGTATCTTACCAGTGATGGTTTACGGTTCTAAGACGTGGTGCTTCACAAAAGCAATTTTTAGATAGCTTAGTGTCATGCAGCGATCTATGGAGAAGGCTATGCTTTGTATTTCTCTAAGAGACCGAATCAGAAATGAGGAGGTCCGTAGAAGAACCATAGTTGCTGATATAGCCTGTAGGATTAACAAGCTGAAGTGGGACTGGGCAGGCCACATAGCGCGAAAATCGGACTGTCGATGGGACAGAAAGATCCTCGAGTGGAGACCACGTACTGGCAGTGTGAGACGGCCACCTACCAGATGAACCGACGACATAATGAGAATCTGAAAATTTTCACTGGTGGTAGGACCTCTTGTGAATCCGCGCGGGTAGTTACCACCGCCCCGCCTATTTCTACCGTGATGCAGTAATGCTTTTCGGTTTGAAGGGTGGGCGTTGTAACTATACTGAGACCTTAGAACTTATATCTCGAGGTGGGTGGCGTATTTACGTTGTAGATGTCTATGGGCTCCAGTAACCACTTAACAACAGGTGGGCTGTGAGCTCGTCCACCCATTGAAGCAATAAAAAAAAACGAATATAATTATTTTTAGTTTCAATAGAAATGTCCAAATTCTAAAGCGTCTGGACGCAACGCTAATCTTTCCCGGAACGCGGAGAAAATTCTAATATATTCATTATTAAACTCACGTAAACAGTAAGTTTAAACAAAAATAATAAAGATAAGCGTAGACTCGAGGCTGATATCAATTGAAATCGTACCTTTCTTACAAATAAACCTTCAAGGAATGAACTAACAGTCGCTGGGAATGAACGAAATGTTCATTATTTTATATACGTTACACGCGTTTAGTCTAAAATTACACAAGGAGTTTTTGGGGCACACTTTACGTACAAAACGTCAGGCCGTTTTATCTATACTAATATTATAAAGAGGAAAGATTTGTTTGTTTGTTTGTATTGAATAGGCTCCGAAGCTACTGAACCGATTTGAAAAATTCTTTCACTGTTTGGAAGTAACACTATTCCCGAGTGACATAGGCTATAAACTTTTTTGAAAAAAATTAGGGATCCTTACTAAAACTCCAATAATGTAACCTAAGGTGTAAAAAAATTACCTAAAATATTCCTTACATCGCGTGCTCTGCGAAAACTATTGATGATAGAATAATATAATGTACGACGACTTTGTAGAACACAATATTATTTACAAAAAGTGTTGGGACAATATATATCTAACTATTATAGTTATGCCGCAATAAGTGTTCTTTTATTTAAAAAAAAATTAAACAACGTCAAATATCGTTGAGATTTTTGTTAAAGACCCGAGCGGTGTCGGAGCGGACTGCTAGTTTTTAATATCGACGCTTGAAAGGCAAACCTGACCAAGCGACAATAACTGCTTTGTACATAAATGAAGCAATAACCATATTCGATGCGCAACAAAAATATATTTCTAGGTCTATTAAAATCATTTCAATCCTACAGCTAGATTCGTTAAAATAGATTTTTTTTCAGATATTTCAACTTTAAATTAGTCTACTGTAAAGCTCACGCATTGTCGCTTAGTCACGTTTACCTTTCAAGCGGCGATGTTTACTAAAATAAAATAAACTAAAATAACATAAGGATCATAAGTCAGGATCATAAGTAATAATCACACTAAATCTTTAAAACTACGAAACGGATCTTGATGCGGTTTTTTTTAATAGTTATACTGATTGAAAAGGAAGGTTTATATGTATAATAACATCCATTAAATAGTGGAGAAATCAATAATAGATTATAGTTTCCGAAGCGAAGCGAGGGCGGGTCGCTAGTCTATATATATAAAAATGAATCGCTGTTCGTTAGTCTCGCTAAAACTCGAGAACTCGCTAAAACTCGATTAGTCCAGAGAAGGTTTAAAAGGTAGATAAAGGTGTAGTGGTAAGTGACATGGTCACTACACAAGGGGGTCGCGGGTTCGAATCCCGCCAAGGGAAGGTATTTGTATGATAAATATAAATGTCTTTTCCAGGGTTATGGATGTATCTTAAATATATGTATGTGTATAATAAAAATTTTACATTTATTTCGGTTATCTGGTACATGTAACACAAGTTGTTTACGAACTTATCACGGGACCAGTTAACGTGGTGTGATTGTTAGTAAATATTTGTTAATATTTATTTATTTATTACTATTTATTTAAATATGAAAATGAACAGAATTAAATCAGAAGCTCAGAAAAAATTACAATTTTGTTTTTCCTTTGACGTGTCCCCCCTAGGACGGAATACTTTTGTTTGTTTTAAGTTTATTTTATACCAAAAAGCTTAGGTCTTTTATTTATCGATTGAGGCACTACGAAGTCTGCCGGGTCAGATAGTTGGTAATAAATTATCACGCGACATATTGTAAGAGAACTATGTCGCGATCTCTTGTGACGTGTTGCGTTTTGGCGTTCGTTGGTAATTCAATGGCTTCGCGGGCCCGTACATAAATAATAATGTTTGCGCTGTACCGTGTAACTTTATTATTTGTTTTAAAACAATGGTATTGTTGTTCGGATCCTGTGTTTTGAGACTTTTTAATAAAGCAAACATTTTAACTGGAGCTTTTTTTTTATAGCCTTGCATGGGTGGATGAGCTCACCGCCGCCTGGTGTTTAGTGGTACCCGAGCTCGTTGATATCCACAACGTAAATGCCGCCACCCGCCTCGAGAGACCAGTTGTAAGGCATAGATAATACACATAAATTATTTATAGATAAGCAACTCAAGCTTGGAGAAGCTAATGGTGACTGGCAAGGTGAACGGAAGAAGACCACGAGGTAGAGGCCCGACATGTTGGACTGACCAGATCCGCACTACCCTCGACACCACAGTTCACGATGCTCTACACTCGGCGGCACATAGAGGCAAATGGCTTGGAATGTTTCGTAATAAACTCCTGTTGCGAGGAGGTGGTCACGACCCTCAGTATTGAGGAAACCGAAGCAAGAAGAAGAAGCAACTCAAGCACTCAACAAAAATGTTTACGGGCTTCGGCCACTAGATGGCTTCGCTTCGATTTGTTTCTCATTGCTCCTTTTGATAGCAATAACAAATTACCTATCCTATATATTTTATTTTTAATGAAGGATTTTGAAAATTTACAGAAACCACTAATTGATATCTAATCAATTTGACTATAACAAATTTAATAAAGACTTGTATGATTTATTAGTTTTTATTTTTATTTTCTGTGTTTAGTTACACAATAATTAAATGCCTTAACTTTAACAACATATAAGTTTAGGGGCATTCGCTACAAGATGTCGATAGTTTCCATACAAAAATTTTTTTTGTCTTAAAGTATGGCAGTAACAAAGCCCTGTTGTAAGGTCTCAGTTTTAACAGTACAACGGCTGCCCTGACCTTCAAACCGAAACACATTACTGCTTCACAGCAGAAATGGGCAGGGCGGTGGTACCTCCCCGTGCGGACTCACAAGACATCCTAACCGCCAATTCAGCAAGTTATAATTTAGCAGGTTTGATTATATTATATTAATTGAGGTTAGGTTCGATAGATGGAGCTGGTGGATATTAAGTGTGAAAAAGGTTGATTTAAAGGGGACGATTAGAATAATTCACGGCTTTCCTGGAGTTTGCTTGTAACCAGGACTTATGGAAACCTCAGCCTGTTTCTTGGCAGAAATAATCATGTCCAACACGTACGGGCTGAAATTGAGTCAAATCAGCAGTATTCAAAATGGTAATAATGCAACAATCTGGTTTGAGAAGACGTTTATCCAATGCAATTCATAATTGGATCTCAATATTGGCTGGCTTCATATTACTTCATTTAAAGCCAGCCTTGCCGTGGGATAATTCACACGCAACAGATAAGAAGTGAAATGGATGCTGAAGTAAGTTGTTGAAGTCACTGACCCTTGACTTATTACAAACAATCAGCCATTAATTAAAAATTTAAAATTCTACCTAAACAGATATGTAACCTTTTTTGAAGATGGCGACAAGCAGTGATTCATCTCAGGGCAATATATAGAATTTGACTTTAAGAACATACTCGCTTTTAGTGCGAGGCGGCTGTCCCGTAAATTTGATTTTGAAACATATTGCACTCAAAGTCACAGTGAATGAAGTCTACAAGTCGTGGCCTAAAAGATGAGACGTCTTGTGCATTTGTAACTAGCGATGCACCGATGTACCAATTTTTCTAATGAAATACGTACTTAACAAATATTCACGATTGACTTCTACGGTGAAGGAATAACATCGTGTAATAAAAATGAAACTCGCAAAATTATAATTTGCGTAATTACTGGTGGTAGGACCTCTTGTGGGTCCGCACGGGTAGGTATCACCACCCTGCCTATTTCTGCCGTGAAGCAGTATTGCGTTTCGGTTTGAAAATTGGGACAGCCTTTGTAACTCTACTAAGAGCTTAGAACTTATACCTCAAGGTGCGCGGCGGCACTTACGTTGTAGATCATAGATGTCTATGGGCTCCGGTAACCACTTAAAACCAGGTGGACTGTGAGCTCGTCCACCCACCTAAGCAATACAAAAAATACAAAATGCATCACCTACGAAGGAATATAAAATTCGGGCACTTAAAAAAAAAAAAATTTCTTTGTTTCCCATGTCCGTAAGCTCTATTGAAACGGCGGACGAGACGCCCAGCAATATTGTCAGCGAATGTCAGCAATTCTCGGAGCTTTCGATTTGACAAGCTCGCGTTTTAGTGCTTTTACATTCATAGTCCCCTACATGGCACGAGCTACGTCTTTGTTGTGTTTCCTTATATGCAATTCACAATACCTTTATATCATAAGTGTGATGTGCAATAGTATGCTTCGTGTTCGCTATCATTGTACCATCCAAAATAATGGGAAACTACATATTTTAATATATATATATATATATATATATATATAAATGAATTGCTGTTCGTTAGTCTCGCTAAGACTCGAAAACGGCTGGACCCATTTGGCTAATTTTGGTCTTAAACTATTTGTGGAAGTCCAGAAAAGGTTTAAAAGGTAAATAAATATGTAAATGCTCGGAATTATATAAAAACAAACAATTTTGTTTTTCCTTTGATTGGCCCCCCGTCGGACGGATTCCTTTTGTTTTTTTTAAAGTTTATTTTAATGTTTATATTATATACAAAAGTTTAGGTCTTTTATTTGTTGATTAAGGCACTACAAAGTCTGCCGGGTTAGTTAGTAATATATATAAAGTATATCTTCTGTGCGTGTGTTTGTCACTGAACTCCTCCTAAACGACTGAATCGATTTGAATGATTTTTTTTCTATGCATTTGGGTGGCACCGTGGGTGGTCTAGATTCAAAAATCAGCCCGGCAGATAGGGTTGCAGTCGGTATATAGGTTATTTATCTTTCCTATAAATAATTCATATGGCAAAACAACGTTTGCCGGGTCAGCTAGTTGGAATTATATGTATGTATGTATGTATGTTGTTCTTTTTTTGTTACTAAGACCTTACTAAAGTGTTTTTAAGAAATCGCTGTTACTAACATTAATATAGATTAATATTTTATCTGAAATAAACGAATTTAATATTAATAGTATTATTATAACAGACGTTCATTTAATATAACACGACCAAGTAATGAATAAATGGTCTTTAGCCCTAGCTTTTAATCTTTACAACGATAACTATTAACTCTAAATACACAATAAACTTGTATATAATATATAGAAAATAATTCACTCTATTTTCACGTTACATAGAAAATGGTATTTGCCCGCCCCCGGCAAACTAAAATCTTGTTCGTGTCAATAAAACCGATTTCAATGTCGACATTAGGGTTGCTAGTTGTGTGCGTGTGTTTTTTTTTATTTTTTTTTTATGTTGTTATGTTTTTTGGAATAGTTTTAATTTGGATACAAAGAGTCGTTATGTAATAACCAATATCAGCTCCTGTTTTTGACGCTCGTTTTGACATTAAACAATTTGTTTTTATACTTTTCGTAGGCAGCCCTGTTTAAGACCCTAGATGAGAATGTTCGAGCTTTCAAGTTCACAACACAAAGCAAAGCCCATTTTTTTTATTACACAAGGTAAGTTCTTAGAATGCTAAAAATATGCATAAAGGTACACTAATATATTCTAATGGAAATAAAAGTTTTCTTTGATATTCCATATGAGAATTATTTTCGGATTCGTCGTGGGATCTCGTTCTCTTGTTCATCTCAATATATCCATTAGCTTTGCTTACTAATTAATAAAGGAATAGATGATTCGTAAGGCTTTCATCCCCTCCTAATACATGTGATGCTAGGCTTTTTTCCAATTGCTGTTGGAGGCAGACGAGCGTACAGCCCACCTGATGTTAAGTGGTTACCGTTGCTCATGGACGTCAGCAATACCAGGGGAGCAGCCAAGTCGCTGTCTACCATTGAGTACTCTATACAAGTCTCCTTTGAAGAAAGACTTTTCATAGCGCTCGGGAAGCACCGTGGAGGGAAGCTCATTTCAAAGCTGAATGGCGCGTGGCAGAAAACATTTCTGGAAATGCACTGTGGATGAACGAAGGCGGTTCCAGATAGTACGGATGGACTCTGCTCTAGTGGCACGAGGTTTAATGGTATAAAGGAGATGAAGGGATCATCTCGAACAATCCCTCAGGGCACTCCCCATGGAACTAACGGTACAAAACACAGAGAGAACCGAAGACCCAGAGGCTCCAAGCGATCCAGGAGAACGGGACTATCGATAATAGAAACGGCACGTCTCTGTGTGGAGTCAAATGGAAGTAGCTGGTATTTGGGAGCTCCAGTCCAGAAGAGGAAGCAGTACTCCACGCGAGGCCGGACTTGTCTATACTAATCTATACTTCTATACTAATATTATAAAGAGGAAAGATTTGTTTGTTTGTTTGTATTGAATAGGCTCCGAAACTACTGAATCGATTTAAAAAATTCTTTCACTGCTTGAAAGCTACACTATTCCCGAGTGACATAGGATATAATCATTTTTGAAAAAAAATTAGGGATCCTTACTAAAACTCCAATAATGTAACCCAAGGTGTAAAAAAATTCCGAAAATATTCTTTATATCGCGTGCCCTGCGAAAACTATTGATGATAGAATAAAATAATATACTACGACTTTGTAGAACACATTATTATTTACAAAAAGTGTTGCAACAGCATATGTCTAACTATTATAGTTATGCCGCAATAAGTGTAATTTTATTTAAAAAAAAAAAAAACAATGTCAAATATCGTTGAAATTTTTGTTAAAGACCTGAACGAAGCCGGAGCTAGCCGCTTGTGCTTTATAAAGCAAAAGTCTTTGTCGAGGTGTGAATACCGCTTCGCTCTGTTGAGGACTCCCAGCATTTTGGACGCTAATTTGGATTTGCCCTTCAAATGACTCCTAAACGGTTCCAGTGGCACCGACTGGTAGCCTTGGGACCACCTGGAGTTAACTGGTCATCCGAACGTTGTCGACACGAAAATATGGATCCTCTCTTAATGAATTTTCTATTCTCGTTTACTTTAAGTTATGAGATCGAAGTCTCCATTAGGGTTTGCTTCTTCTCAGTCGGACACTCTTGTCAGAGTGGTCGTGGTTGCGCTGACGCTGTATGTGCAGTAGGACCTGTTAGGTCACCCATGCTCCCGACGACTGCCCTCCAGGCAATGTGTTTCCAGGTCTGGCGGTTCGAAGCGTTTCGAGTACCTTCGACAATAGTGGACTCAGTTGCCTTGTTTATTAGGTCAGTCCAGCGGGTCGGTGAGCGGCCGCGTGATCTTCTGCCTTCCACCCGGCCCTGGACTACCAGTCTCTCCATCGAGTGCTCTTTTCTGGAGATGTGACCAAAGAACTTTAAAACCCTCAGTTGCACAGTTGGCTAAGGTTGGTCTTTGATACCGAGGGTTAGGGTTTGCATGCTCCATCAAAACTATTTACTTCTGACAGCTGAGTTAAGAACAAAATTAAAATTAAATTCAAACGCTGACTCGTTATAAAATAGTCTATTAATATGCAAAAATTTCACTTAAAAATATAACTAAGCTCTAAAAGAACCAACGTAATAGCTTAAAATGTTAAGCTTGCACAATGCCAGCTTGTCGTGTCGCCGCTAAGCGAGCTTTTAAGCGAAATGTCACGAGAATTATGAAAATTTTCGAAATATTTCGCTTTTAATGCGACGCTTCGTGAAATTTTCAACACAACGAGGACTTAAGTTTTTTAATTAAGTAGATTAACTATAAATTCGATAATTTTCTACTCATTAAATTTTACACGGCTTTAGATTAACTAATTTGGATGAACGACATTCAGTGGTGGACGGATTGTGATTTGCACGGGTACCTACCTAGGTAGGTAATGCTGTAGTCAATCTACAAAAAGATTTGATAACTATCTGAGAATCTATTAAGTGATCAACATGCCATGTGGCCATTAGCATAAAGGAATTTTGCAATACTTCACAAAATATTTTATTTTAATATTAAACCACTCGCAAGTTTTTTGGGCTCATATGCTTCAAGTGCACGTGATTTGGATCGTCGTGAGGCAGCCGCTATAACTACACTGAGATCTTAGAACTTATATCTCAAGGTGGGTGGCGCATTAAAGTTGTAGATGTGTATGGGCTCCAGTAACAACTTAACACCAGATGGGCTGTGAGCTCGTCCACCCATCTAAGCAATAAAAAAAAAAAAAAAAAAGTCAGAAGGAGAGAGACATATACTCGGGTCATTGGTAAATTTCTTTCGGTACCTGAATATCTGTTTTGTGTTGACGGAAAATAAACACGGCGTCCGCCACTAATGACGTACCGCTTTCGCAGCCCGACAAGGAAAAGTGAAAATAATGGGAAATTCGTTTATTGAAACACTACAAGATAAGTTCGATCGAAATCTATATCTATATATCTAAAAATGAATTGCTGTTCGTTAGGCTCGCTAAAACTCGAGAACGGCTGGACGGATTTGGCTAATTTTGGTCTTTAATTATTTGTGGAAGTCCAGAGAAGGTTTAAAAGGTGATAAATATGAAAATACTTGGAATTGAATAAAAATAACAATTTTGTTTGTCCTTTGATGCGTCCTCCGTCGGACGGATTCATTTTGTTTGTTTTAAGTTTATTTTATACAAAAGCTTAGATCTTTTTTTTATCGATTGAGGCACTACGAAGTCTGTCGGGTCAACTAGTAATAATATAAACTTCTGTTGTTCTATTGGTCATGAACTCTGTATAAAATTCGAAATGGCGGATATATTAAACACAGCGACTTGTGTTTTTTAGCGACTTACTGTCGCTAAAACTCATCCTTGGGTAGCTCGTATGCTTGTTTGCCTAGAAAGGAATTAAAAAAACAATATATAAAGGAATATCACCCTTAAATTTATAAAGCAGTCGAAAAGTACGAATTTAGATAAGATCATCTTAACTTTAAAATTACTTTTATAAAAGTCACCAAGTCCGGGCTTAAAATCGCACCATTCTTTTTTTTGGGACATAATAAAAGCCAATCAGATATTCATTGGAATCTGGACAGATATATTTTCTGTGGTTTCTGCCAGCAAAATCTCGCCAAAACTTGTGTTGTGTCTCAGTATAGTTACAACGGCTGCCCCACCCTTCAAATCGAAACGCATTACTGCTTCACGGCAGAAACAGGCGGGGTGGTAGTACCTACCCGTGCGGACTCACAAGAGGTCCTACCACCAGCTGTTAAAATTAACAACAATATTGAATCAACAATATAAAACAAACTAATATTTTTCTAAAAATTAGTCATCAAATTATTCATTCAGTACTTCTGGATATGAACAAACAGATTGAAACACAGAGAGAAAATAATCTAAAAATCATTCTATAACTCTTCTCTGCTTTCACCCTTTTTATTTTTATGACTTCTTTTTAATGTACACACTAGATTTTACTGTTTCATTATATTATATGTACTGATGATGATTATACTAAAATATCTGCTTTTATTTTAGATTTGAGTAATTTTCCTTTTAAATTAAGTGGCTCGTTGCTTCTGCTTATACGGATTAAGTTGAGAAGCTTTTAAGAGGCTTGTTTCTGAAATTACCTTTAAAACACAAAACTGCGAGCTTGCAGCTTTTATTTCTATTTTCTTTTCTTTCTTCGACGGACTCTTCGTCCATTTGTTGTTAGGTGACTGAGTCACGACACGAAAATTTAGCCTCTAAAGTAAATGTCGATTATTGTGCCGTCGAATATATAAAGTGTTTCCACCAATACGTCTTTAATCTATACTTCTATACTATAAAGAGTAAATTTTTTTTTGTATTGAATTGGCTCCGAAACTACTGAACCGATTTGAAAAATTCTTTCACTGTTTGGAAGCTACACTATTCCCGAGTGACATGGGGTATAATCTTTTTGAAAAAAAATTGAGACCCTTACTAAAACTCCAATAATGTAACCCAAGGTGTAAAAAAAATATCTAAAATATTCTTTTCATCACGTGCCCTGCGAAAACTATTGATGATAGAATAAAATAATACGACTAACTACGACTTTGTAGAACACATTTTTATTTACAAAAAGTGTAGCAAAAGCATATGTCTAACTATTATAGTTATGCCGCAGTAAGCGTTCTTTTATTTAAAAAAAATAAAACAACGTCAAATATCGTTGAAATTTTTGTTAAAGACCCGAGCGGAGCCGGAGCGGGCCGCTTGTAAATAATAAGATCGGGATATGACTTGAGTTGACTCTGAAGAGTTTCGACACAGAAATATCTTCGTACACATCAAACACATTCCTCGAGATCTTCGCGCGTGACGCGAATTATATCTGACATTTTTACCTGTGATACTTATCTTTTGGAAGGCATACATTGCTGTTTTCCTGTGTTCAGAAACTCAGTGGGCTATGTCTATGGGTTAGTTTACTCGTCGAGCTTGAAGGATTCCCATTTAGACGGTTCGCTTGAACCCGAATAAAGAACCGTTAGTGGATCGGGAGGATCCGAAATGACGTGTTTAGGGCGACGTCGACTGTTTACCATTCGGTCCGCAGGCTTGGGTATGTAATTTCCGGCGGCCACGACAAGAGGGTTTTTGTGTCGTGAAGCCTTCTCAAAGTGAGGCACTGATGCTGACAGAAAATACTTACTGATGGAGTCAACCTCCAGGTCATCATGGAGATCCACATTCCTCATGAACCACGTTGCTTTTTTTATTTATTGGTTAGATGGGTGGATGAACTCACAGCCCACCTGGTGTTAAGTGGTTACTGGAGTCCATAGATATTTACAACGTAAATGCGCCACCTACCTTAAGTTATAAGTTCTACGAGTCTTCTAGTAAGGTATCAAGTATAGTTACAACGGCTGCCCCACCCTTCAAACCGAAACGCATTACTGCTTCACGGTAGCAATAGGCAGGGTGGTGGTACCTACCCGCGCGGACTCACAAGAGGTCCTACCACCAGTAAAACTACTGCTTCGACGGCTATCCTGGAAAACTGGATTGAATGACTTGAAGTGGTTTCAAATTACTGCGTGCCGCGTGAGCGAACACTACACTTGCATAGGTCATGACCGCGCATATGCAAGTATTGTAGAGTGTCACCTTATTACGAAGGAATGATTTATTTATTTATTTATTACACTTCATGTAAAATTTACATTGGCGGACTTAATGCCTAAGGCATTCTCTACCAGTCAACCAAAGGTAGTGCAGAGTAAATAGTGGTAGGTGCAATGAAATTTATATTAGGTAACGAATACATACAAAAAAAGTATATCTACATATATACAAAATCACATATACATATAGATACATACATACATACATATATACACACATATAATAGTTTATACAGTATTAAAAGGAATATATTAATAAATTTCCTTAACAAATAACTTCATCAAGTTCATGACGATTCCGCTAACTTTTCCAACAGCATTCGCCGAGCCCTTAACTTGAACGTGCAGCGGTTAGTAATAGATTTACTACGCTTGCAAATCATCGGATAGACTTGATCGCGTAAAAGTTAACTCAAAGTATGGAGTTGGAACAGCGCCCCTAGCGGCGAATGTAGGGAAACTGTTCGAACTCGATATAAATTAGAGTTATGTTTTGTAGTTAAAACACTCGCACCACTGAAAACGTGGGTATATCTTTAGTCGGATTGAAACGAATCCATTGGTCATTTCATTCCCTTAAACGATGCGAGCTTGCATTCCGGACCGTCAATGTATGCCTAACAAGACTATGTTACAGTATAATCTTTCATGCATGATTAATTCCACCAACTAAGTGTTGAGCGACTCAGCACTCGTTCGTTAGTCTGTGATGGGAATGTTAATTGTATAACGCGATACAGTTTCACAATTGCTTTTAACGAAACAAAGTCGACATTCTTGAGGTATGTAGATACCTGGTAGTATGAATAAATATGTAACCAGAATGTTTGCAAGGACGAAAACAAGGTCAAGCTAACGGAGGTCAAATGTGTCTGTTGATAGAAGCATTTTCAGTCAACATCTAATAAAAATCTATACTAATATTATAAAGAGGAAAGATTTGTTTGTTTGTTTGTTTGTTTCGAATAGGCTCCGAAACTACTGGACCGATTTGAAAAATTCTTTTTCCATTAGAAGCCAACATTGTCCCTGATGAACATAGGCTACTTTATTTATTTATTTTTTTATTTTTTTATTTTGGTTTCATGTGTTTTTTAATGTTTCCGAAGCGAAGCGAGGGCGGGTCGCTAGTGAGAAAATAAACTTATCTTAATATCTTTAAACTTTCAAAGAATGCTGAAGGAAAATTACTTATCTGGTTAGTGTTGTCTGTTTGTATCATTATCATTTATCATTTCCTTACGGTTGATTTATTAATGTGTATATTATATGATATTATTGTATGTGTATATTTTCTATAAATATGTATTTTCTATAGTAGACCGCAACATACCTACTATATTTATATATTTTCCAGAATTTCACTAAATGAAATGGTTGTCTGGAAGAGATCGGTTTTAGGGATAAGACCGCCTATTGTACAAATCTATCTGCTTTTTGGCTGTTTTTCTCTCTCTCTCTCTTCTCTCCCTCTCTCTCTCTCTCCCAACTTCCAAGTGTTTTCTTCGTCACAAGTACAGAGAATACAGTGCAGTGTAATACAAAACAAAGGAAAATAGTACACCATTTACACGAGGAACATAGTCCAAATAAAAATGCCCCGTAAAGCTCTCGACCCTCAGCACTGAGGAACATGGTGCAAGGAGGTTGATATTTTTAGACGTAATTTTTAATATTTTTGATTTAATAAAAATCATCCCAATAACCCAAATGTGACCAGCAAGGGCCTTTTGTATGTGATTTACGTAATTATGTTAAGTTAATTAGCCTGAAAGGCCTGGCTTATCGTCACAAACATTCACCATTCAACCCAAATACCGAATGTTTTAGAATGATCCGGTTTAATTTAGTAAATATTTTTAAAGGTTTTGTCACTTTTAAAGAGGAATGTTTTAGATTAGTGGATGTTGTAGGAAGTGTTCTTTGTAATTCTGGCATAAAGCAGTCATCGGTTACGCCGAGGAGGGTATGGCACTAAGCCTGGCGTCCTGCGTTCTCGGCGGGATGCCTCCTTGGGACTTGGTGGAAGGAGGAAGCGCTTTCTATACTAATATATAAATCTACAGTGGTTTTTGCGGATGTTCCGTTATAACTACTGAACCGTTCATCCGATTGCCTTGAAACTTGGTATCCATGTAGAAAATACATGTACTTAATGGATAGGCTAATATTTATACGTTTATTGAACTCCCTACACCAGTTGCGGGGGCGTTAATGATGAGAATCTTTTTGGGGGTGAGAAATAGTAATGTTAATTTTAATTGCCCGGCGGGACGGGTACAGCTAGTTACTGATTATGCGTGGCTATATAACCTCCACGACAAGGGGAACCACGTCCCGGCGAAGTAGCGCTTAGAGCGCGGAGGCTTCAATCACGCCAGTCCGTTTTGGAGACGTAGTCTCGCCGTTTGGCGAACCAGTCTCCCAGTTTTCGGAACGTTGAGGCGGTACGCCCGGTCGTTGCGGATAGGGTGAACCGCAACCGAGGGCGTCTCACCTTCCGTTTGATGGTGCTCACCGGCCATGGGTTTAGACTGGGTACCACGTCGCAGGGGGTAATCAACGATAGAGTTCCACTTCTGTGATTGCGACGAGGACACGGTCTATCATACGCTCGCGTGCTGCTTCGCGTCTCTGGGGCTACGCCGTCCGTTATGGAACCACGGGAGTCCCCCTACTCTGTCTGAGTTCTCAGCCGGATATCGGACGTTCAGTGTGAGAGCACAAAGTGAGTCACTTAGTGAGTACGACCCTAAAAATATCCTTGTCCTATGCCTCTGGGCGACAGACTACTCGCACGAGATTCAGCTTCCTGCTCGAAGACGAAAAGGGGCAGTGAGGCTTCAAAACTCACGTCTCGAGATCAACAGTAGCCAGGTGAGCAATATCAAGTACGCAATTTTAGAGCTCATTTTCATCAAAAAAACTTGATTTATTAAGCAATATCGAGGCTGCGATGAAAATAAGGATATAAACTGCACACTTTTTTGTAAGACTTGCTGTGTTGAAGCCATTGAAAGTAAGCAGCCAAACTATGGTGTGCAAATGGAAAAAGGTACTATCTCAAAACATAAAAAAATAAATACGATTGCTTTAACAAAACCTTTTTTTGGTCGGAATTGTTATATTATTTTTTATATTTTTATTCGTTAGCAAAAAAAGGCTAAATCACCAAATCAGTAACACTCGTGATCATGCAAGAATTCCTACGATACTACATTTATCCAATTCTGTTCAGGCGTTTAAAAGTTTTTTTTTGTCAAGAGGAACTCGCCGGTCTTTTGCCCTCCACTGGGGATGGGGGGCGGGGCATGTCGGAGTCGAACTGTCTAAGCCTATTGTCGCTCAACAACCCACGTCCGAACCTCGTATGAGACAGAACTCATGAAAAGGCAAAGGGGGAAAACGAAGCGCTTAGTGCGGAGCACGTATCTCCCATCATCCTCCCCCTTTCCATCATCCTCCTCCTGCTTAAAAGTGACGGTGGAATAATGAAACCCATATACATAAATGTATGTCGATAACATTCCACTCCTTTTTCAGCAGTTCATTACTGGTGGTAGGACCTCTTGTGAGCCCGCGCGGGTTGGTGCCACCACCCTGACTATTTCTGCCGTGAAGCAGTGATGCGTTTCGGTTTGAAGGGTGGGGCAGCCGTTGTAACTATACTTGAGACCTTAGAACTTGTATCTCAAGGTGGGTGGCGCATTTACGTTGTGGATGTCTATGGGCTCCGGTAACCACTTAACACCAGGTGGGCTCTGAGCTCGTCCACCCATCTAAGCAATAAAAAAAAGAAAGTTGCGTAAGAAGTTAGGAAATGAAACTAAAGCTACGGTATAGTATAGTAATAGATACGGTATCCATTGGGTTCTAGTATCTATTATGGAGCTATTTAGCAATCTATCTATCTAGCAGAGTGCTTCCTCGACTTTGAGATATCAAGTCGCATTCTCAGTACCATTTGAGTAACAAATAATTTTTTGATTGAATTTTATCACAATCAAGCATTAAATAGCATAACCTAATAATGACGAAGGCTAGCGTTCGTCCTCCATTGATCGAAATTAGACTTTAAACACTAACACATTAAGCCTTGGATTCAATGTATTCTTAGGTTACGTTTTTTGAAATAAAAAAAGTCGCGCAGGCATTTTAAAAAAATAAGCAAAACAAACAATTTCCCAATATCTTTTTATTCGTAGAACGATATATACTATATAACTATACTAACCAACCAAACCAGAGAAAATCAGTTTAGAAACAGACACTGACTGACGTAACATTAAAGTCCGGCTTTAAAATATCGATTAACTTTAATAACAAAATCAGTTTTTTGTATAATCTTTAAATAAATAAATCAATAAAAACAAAAACAAAAAAGTGAAGTTACGGTCTTTTCCTGTGTTCGTACAAGCGGCGCCGCTTTATGAAATACAGCGCGAGGCAAATTTAATTTTGTAGGATATTGTGTTATGTTGGACTAACATCTGCTTCTTCGCGGCGGAGTCCGTGCATTATAAAATCGATAAGAAAATGTATAGAAAAATTGTGCACATTGAATAATGTTTTCGGGGCTACAATAATTTATTTACAATCTACAATTAGTATAACTAGAGGTCCCGCAGCAGTCGAAATTCGACTATAATTAATTGGAATTATAAGTTTGTACACTATTATAATTGTATTTTATACTTCTATAATCACAAATTTCACCAAGACTACACTATAAAAAATATTAACAAAGACAAACAATATTTAATCTATTCTCAATTTGACAGAAGACGTCAAGAATAAAAGTTTGACAATAAATATTATGCATGCGTGTGTGCGTCAAATACATGATATGTAGTGTGTGTAATGTTTTCTTTATTGATTTAATGTATCTTTTATGCTTTATTAAAAAAAAATATTAGCATTGTGCACTTCTTCTCTATATTCTATATTCTATATTCTCTATATGTGGAAAATTTCATACTCCTCCGTCCGCGCAAATTTCGTAAAAAGGGATACAAAGTTTTTGCTTCACGTATTAATATATAGATAGCTCTATATATAAAAAAGAAGGATTGTGTGGTTTTATGAAGCCACGGTAAAAGTGAAACTTTTTTTTACATTAAAGACATTTAGCTCTGACAAATAACATTTACATTAAACAATGACTAAAACAAACAAGATAGCGTGGAGCGCTGGCACTAATGAGTAATAGTCTATACACTACACGGTCAGCTGCTGCAAACTATAGGCGTCGCCATATTGCCCTTGGGTGCTCTGACGTCCGTCACGCGACATGCAACACACAGACAAAAAAGTTTGAGACGATGTAATAACTGACACTTTTTTGTGCGGGCAGCCGGTGTTCATTGATTTATAACGTCAAAAGAATGGAGCTTAAAACCGACTTCTAGAATGTCAAAGAACTTTTTTTATTCCTTTAGTGGGTGGACTAGCTCACGGCCCAACTGTTGTTATGTGGTTACCGGAGCCCATAGATATCTAGGTGGGTGGAGCAGCCGTTGTACTGCAAAAACTGAGACTTAGAACTCATATCTCGAGGTAGGTGGCGGCATTTACGTTGTAGATGTCTATGGGCTCCGGTAACCACTTAACACCAGGTGGGCTGTGAGCCCGTCCACCCATCTAAGCAATAAAAAAGTGCTAATTGTCTTTAGTCTTTGTATTCGGAGTTTTCAAAGAAGTATAATAATAGAATGTATACAAATATATATAAGACACGTATACACTTTCAATACGTCTTGGACCACAAAAACCGATTCTCGTTACAAATGGTAGGGGCTGTCCGTAATTTCTAAGCCCCACAGTCAACACTGAACAGATGTGCCCTGAAGCTAAGCTCTACTGTTTGCACAGCTTTTCTTACCTGAATTGTTTTGTTGGCACCTGAGCTTACGGTCTTTACTTATCGGAAAGTTCCTTTGACAACATTGACAAATACAGAATAACTTATTTCGAATTAGCATGTGCCATATAGCGAATTCTACTATAAGCTCCAAAAAAGGGACACTATTTGAGAAGAAACAAAGCTTAGCCCTTTGAAAGCTTTTTGTAAATCTCACCTGACCTGGAGTGAGGTTAAGGAGCAAACGCAAGGCAGGGTGAAGCGGAGACAGCTTTTGAGGACCCTATTCACCAGCGGAGTACCCTAGGACCCATTTACTAGTTTTACCTTAGGTGTAAGTAAGTCTAGTAAATAGTCGTCAGCTTTTTATTCTTTTTTTTTTTTTTTTATTGCTTAGTAGTGTGTACGAGCTCACAGGCCACCTGGTGTTAAGTGGTTACTGGAGCCCATAGACATCCACAACGTAAATGCGCCACCCACCTTGAGATATAAGTTCTAAGATCTCAGTTTAGTTACAACGGCTGCCCCACCCTTCAAACCGAAACGCATCACTGCTTCACGGCAGAAATAGGCAGGGTGGTGGTACCCACCCGCGCGGACTCACAAGAGGTCCTACCACCAGTAATCTGCCTTTTAACATACATCATCATTGACTGAGTACTACGTAGCTTGAAAGATAAGACGTTCGGTGTAATAGAATCGCAAGATGCTTCGTTATGTTAGGTATTTATAAGTACATAATATAAGTTCCGAAGATATCACATAAATTATAATAAAGTCTTCTGTCGTGTAGACTTAGTTGCTACGCATATCCGATGACGTTGATTGTATTCTATTAAATATCGATAAATATGTTTAAAACTAATCTAATTACTTCTGGAAATAGATAATAGTATCTAAGATATAATTAACTGAACTAGACGTCCCGCAGTAGTCGAAATTCGACTATAACTAATAGGAATTGTCAGTTTGTACACTATTATGATTGTATTTTATACTTCTATAATCACAAATTTCGCCAAGGCTACACTATAAAAAAATATTAATAAAGAAAAACAATATTTAATCTATTCTCAATTTGACAACAGACGTCAAGAACAAAAGATTGACAATAAATAGTATGCATGCGTGCGTGCGTAAAATACATGGTATGTAGTGTGTGTAATGTTTTCTTTATTGATTTAATGTATCTTTTATGCATTATTTAAAAAAAATATTAGCATTGTGCACTTCTTCTCTATATTCTCTATAAGTGTGGAAAATTTCACACTCCTCCGTCCGCGCAATTTTCGTAAAAAGGGATACAAAGTTTTTGCTTCACGTATTAATATATAGATTTATTTTAACTTAATAATAATTTTATATAATTGTTCAATTGACTCGGTTGACTTCACTCGTCTAGTGACGTCGATCGCACCGCCATTCCGTTGTTGTGGGGCGATCAGACAATATATATTCAAGCACACCGAGGTAGCATTCATTCTCGACGGAGAGTTGAAAGTGTAAGCACGATCACTGTAAATTACTCTGTAAGTGAAAAGTGGAAATAAATACAAATTAGTGTAAAGTGACGCACTATTTAATTCCTGCTGACTTAAGACCTAATCTCGAATGCACTTGGAGTACCTAAAGAGTGTTCGCAAACTTCTCTATACATTTCAGAAATAAGTAAGCAGTAGTGGCAGGAATATGAGCTCGCGTGGTAGGTACCACTATCTCCCCTATCTCTGTGGCTAAGCAGTCACGTGCTCCATTATTTTTTATTTATTTATTACACTTCATGTAAAATATACATTGGCGGACTTAATGCCTAAGGCATTCTCTACCAGTCAGAGTAAATAGTGGTAGGTGCAATGAAATTTATATTAAGTTACAAATATGAACAAAAAAAAAGTATATATACAATTATAAATATATACACAATCACATATACATATATACATAACCAGTACCAAAATCGAATACACTTTCACGGTGATAAATACAATTTCATTATTCGGGGTCACAGATTCTTCTTACGAAACGCATGGCTCCCAGCCACGGATCACATCAAACACCTAAGCTAAGCATTTGCAAAAAAAACAGTCTTGTTCTACAACCATCGAACGAACAATAACATTATTCGAAGTGTGCCAAAATATAAAGCAATAATACAAAGGCTAATAAAATTCAATACACGCCTTCGCAGAGGCGATAGGCAGAAAAATGAAAAGAGAAGAAAAAAAAAAACTGGTAAATCATGTGCGATATTAGCTATAAATCAGCGATTATCCTTAGCCGTAGGCAAAGGTGAGTTTTATTGAGGCCATAAAAACAACGTTTCAGATATTCAATGACTATGATAATGGCGTTGGTCAGATTGGCTTTGTGTAGATTACCGAGTCGTTGAAAGAGGTCACTTTAAGAACGAAGATATTGTAGAAAAAGCACAACACATGCTTTTTAGTAGTATAACACATTGCGTACAGTAAAAATTACAGCCAGGTAAAAAAAATAATTACTTAGTGTTATCATATGTCAAATCAGTGGTATATTAAGGCTTTGTTTTTAGAAAATTCCAACACATTCTTTTGTATTGGCTCAATTTTTTTATTTATTTCTTTGATGGGTGTTCGAACTCACAGCCCACCTGGTGTTAAGTGGTTAATGGAACTCATAGACATCTACAACGTAAATACGCCACCCACCTTGAGGTATAATGGAATCAGTTTTTAAATTACAACGGCTGCCCCACCCGTCAAACCAAAACGCATTACTGCTTCACGGCAGAAATAGGCGGGGCGGTGGTACCTACCCGTGCGGATTCACAAGAGGTCCTACCACAAGTAATTACGCAAATTATAATTTTTCGGGTTTGATTTTTATTACACGATGTTATTCCTTCACCGTGGAAGTCAATCGTGAACAATTGTTAAGTACGTATTTCATTAGAAAAATTGGTACCCGCCTGTGGGATTCGAACACCGCTGCATCGCTATATATATGCTTCACGGCAGAAATAGGCAGGGTGCTATGCATTCTGCCAAATTTCCTTAGCGTTTCCAAGATTGGAGTGGGTGGCATCTCTAGCGCCCGCGCTCTGCATGGCCGCCGACTACATTAATGTTTTGCACGTCGGACGCATAGGAATGGCTCACAAAACAACAGATAAGAACGTTTAGTTCTTATGCGTTGAACAACATAAATAAATGACTTATACTTGCGTGTTTGTACATGTTTGAGTTTTTGCGTGGTTTTATTATAAGCTCTTTTATGTTGGCAGACTTTGTGCGTTAAGTTCAAGAGTTGGCACTGTCTGAATTAGTTTTGTTCGACTCTTCCACTTTGGAGAGTAATCTATCTTCTATCTCTATATATAAAAATGAATTGCTGTTCGTTAGTCTCGCTAAAACTCGAGAACGGCTGAACCGATTTGGCTAATTTTGGTCTTGAATTATTTGTAGAAGTCCAGAGAAGGTTTAAAAGGTAGATAAATATGAAAATGCTTGGAATTAAATAAAAATAACCGATTTCTTTGTTCGTATTAAGTTTATTTTATTTTATATAAAGGTTTAAGTCTTTTATTTATCGATTGCGGCACTACGAAGTCTGCCGGATCAGCTAGTAAATAATAGAAATATCACTTAGTATTACGTTTCTTTGAATTCCGCAATCATCATCATCAGCCTGCGGCAGTCCACTGCTGGACATAGGCCTCCCCCAAGGTTCGCCACTGAACCGGTTCTTGGGTTCTACGTATCCAGTCACCGCCAGCTGCCTTGCGCAGGTCGTCGCTCCATCTAGCAGGAAGGCGTCCTATACTACGTTTGCCAGGTCGCGGTCTCCACTCCAGAATACGTCTTCTTTTTTCTGGCCGGGGGCCGAACCTCCTACGAGGTCTCCGCGCCTAGGGAGCGCGCGGGGTATGTGGGACTCAACGATCTGCAGGTGTTGAGAGCAGACCGCGGGCCCAAGGAATTTTAGGGCCCACCCACTAAACGACTCCCTTGCACCCTTGCACTCTTGTCAGAACCCGGTCTACCCCAACGGTTATCGGTTCTGCAACATATGTAACCAGCCCATTGCCACTTCAGCTTACTAACTCTGCGAGGTATATCGATCACCTTGGTTTTTGCCCGAATATTCGGTCTCGCAAGACAAACCAAGCATAGCTCGCTCCATAGTCCACAATAAGTATTTATAAACATTGATTCCTCAATGTTGTTTGAGCGGTGCTTACAGCTCACCTGACTTTAATTGATTACGGGATTTATCATAGACATCACAGCATGAATACCACTAGCTACCTTCAGTAGCCAAATGATTTGTAACCCAAATCGTAGGCCAATTTCTAATTTGTTTTACTACTACCCTTCGTAGATGCGAGTTTGAACCTTCAAGCCCACTAGAAACTCCGTTCGGCACCTTCATCACATAACTAATTTAATCCAATCAGACCCGTAGAATGTACTAAAGCAATTAACTACTTTTCTAGAAATACCTAAATATCGATTAGTTACCCACATTCAAAGTTCGCGTCGAATCTCGAGGTAGGTCTATTGTTATGATCCGTTTACAATGACTTACTACAGTATAGTAGATGATTTAGTAGTTTACTTGAAATACTTGTTGACGTCTGAAATGAGTATATCAGAGGAAGTGTGAAACTAGTCCCTGTGATTAACAAATTAAAGAGCGGACGGTTAACGCGGTATGGACATGTGATGCGTATAGAGAAGATGCATGTTTTTATATATATATTTTTAATTGCTTAGATGGGTGGACGAGCTCACAGCCCACCTGGTGTTAAGTGGTTACTGAAACCCATAGACATCTACAACGTAAATGCGCCACACACCTTGAGATATAAGTTCTAAGGTCTCAGTATAGTTACAACGGCTGCCCCACCCTTCAAACCGAAACGCATTACTGATTCACGGCAGAAATAGGCGGGGCGGTGGTACCTACCCGTGCGGACTCACAAGAGGTCCTACCACCAGTAATTACGCAAATTATAATTTTGCGGGTTTGATTTTTATTACACGATGTTATTCCCTCACCGTGGAAGTCAATCGTGAACAATTGTTAAGTACGTATTTCATTAGAAAAATTGGTACCCACCTGCGGGATTCGAACACCGCTGCATTGCTATACACGAATGCACCGGACGTCTTATCCTTTCGGCCACGACAACTTCATGTCCTTATGTCTTAAAAGTCTGCCTGGTGTTTGACTGACTCAATCTCAAAGATACCACGAAAGTAAAAGTTATCGTCCCTTTTTATATATTTGCTCATAGATGTATCAATTATTACGGACCTAAGATTTTGTTATTTAAAATAAAATAAAAATAGATTTTTTTCGATTTTTGTGTGTCAAAGACATAATTAAAACTAATTTTACTGCTCAGTCTCATAGTTTTAAATACATTACAGTCTATGTCTATGACCAGACGAAAAATACTTATTGACTTACTCCGTATATTGTACAGGTAACAATTGTAAACGAAGCATAGCCGTTTTAGATTACAAGTTAAGATTTTCTAGATAGTTCTTCTTTGATAATAATGAACCTATTTCCAGGCACTATTTTTAATAAAACCATTTTTTTTCTTTTTCTCTAACATCTCAGAAATGTATTTTTATAAAAAAACATGTCTATTAGTTTTCAATGTCGTTATGAAGTCTGTGAGGTAAAAGAAAGTATTTTATCTTTTACTAAAGGATGAAAATGAAACTATGATTTATTTATTAGAAGTAACTTGAAGCTTCTCTGTTCTTAGTCGCATACTTCATTGCTGAAGGTCCTGTCCCTGAAAGCCCTTCGTGGCTCTTTGTACCATCAGCTTCCATTTCCTTCGGTTTTCGGCTTCTCTCAGGGCGGCTGCAACAGAGAGTCCGCTGAGTGCAGTTATCTGACCTGACCAACGGTTTGGTGGCCGGTCGTTGGGTCTTTTCCCTTCTACCTTGCCCACCACAGTCAATTTTTCAAGGTTCTCTGGTGGCCGCCGAGCAATGTGACCAAAGTAACCAAGAACCTTCTGGTAGCAAATCGTCGACAGTCTGGTTTCTATGCGAACGACAGATTTGTTTGTTCTCTTGGCGGTCCACGGTATGTGGAGCATTCTTCGCCAACACCTCATCTCCTGTGAAAGCAAACAACTTGAAGCATCCTCCTACTAATTTTTCTTTTGATAACAATATCGAGTTACTACTAAGAGCATGTGTTTGAGGATTTCTCGAGGTGATCATTGAAGTAAGCTCCACTGAGTCGAGACAGTTTCGAGGTGTCGCTCTAAGAAGAAGGAATAAAGATGCCGGTATAGTTTATTCAATAAGACTCTAGAAAAAAAAATCTGAACTAGTGGTAGAACCAGAATATCCCCTCGAGTTTATTATCAAACTGGTAGACAAAAAAACTGCTCTAGAAAGTGAGTAGCAAACATGGTTAACATAGAAATGCTGGTGGTAGGACGTCTTGTGAGTCCACACGGGTAGGTAACACCACCCTGCCTACTTCTGCCGTGAAGCAGTAACGCGTTTCGGCTTGAAGGGCGGGGCAGCCGTTATACTGAGTTAATTATACTGAGACCTTAGAACTCATATTTTATCTCAAGGTGGGTGGCGGCATTTACGATATAGATGTCTACGGGCTCCGGTAACCACTTACCAGCAGGTGGGCTGTGAGATCGTCTACAAAGCTAAGCAATAAATAAAAAAAAGACATAGATGATGACTTTGCCTACTGTTAAAACTGAGACCCTAGAACTCATATCTCAAGGTGACGGCGGGACTTACGCTGTAGATGTCTGTGGGCTCCGGTAACCAATTAACACTAAGTGGGCCGTGAGATCGTATATCAATAAGAAAAAAAAAAAAAGACATAGACAATGACTTTGCCCGGGAGCCCAGACGGCGCGATATATCACTTAAGGTTACCATCCAATCATTCTAATTAAATAGTTACTAAAGTAAATAAAATATCATCAGTTATTGTCAAAGTTTAGAAGTTTTGCAAAATCGATCTTCTTACTAGACTTCGCAGAAGTTTGACGTTTCTAAAACTTCTAGTATTAAGAATACACTTGTATTTATTTGATGAAATATGTGCCTAATGTGTCATTGAATTGTGACCGACAACTTATTGAGGTTCACGGATACCTTGGATGCAAGCAACGTGGGACCGATCTTTGTGGCGAGGCTTGGGGGGGGGGGCTCTTTTTACGGCTGTGGACGTCTGTGGGTAGATAGAATAGGATAGAACAGTCTTTTTTGTGTGTCATTGAACAAGGGCTGCGATTTTATACAGAATTTTTTAAGTGACCACATTGGTTAATTTTTTTAATTGGTTTTGCATGCAGATGAGCATACGATCCACCTGATGGTAAGCGGTTACCATCAGCCATGCTAGGGGCAGAGCAAAGCCGCTGCCTATCATTAAGTACTCTCTGTAAGCCTCGTTTGAAGAAGGACATGTCATAGCGCTCGGGAAACACCGTGGAGGGGAGCTCATTCCAAAGACGGATGGTAATTGTGGTAATGGTAATTGTATTCGTAGATAAAATCTCTGATGAGTTGACAGGGAAATATATGGGGGATACATCGTCACGCTCGGGTCTCCTTTGCAAAGTGAGGTTGATGTTTCTTTTTATTGCTTTTATTTGCAAACAAGCATACGGCTCACCTTATGAAGGGTTGTTACCGTCCCTCATGAGTGTCAGTAACGTCAGAGGCAGAGTCAAGCCGCTGCTGGACCTCACTGTACCGTCGTTTTTTTTTTACCTATTCGCTGGTAGGCTAAGGGTCTATTCCAGCACGGGTGGGTGAGCTCACGGGATCAACCTGAGGGATTTGCTAACATTAGCCCTTCACTGAATCTACTACCGGGTCGGAATCGCGACCCACTGCGAAAATCCGGCGAGAATCTGTGGGCGTACCGTCTATGACTTCACCAATTAAGTCAGTTTTAATACTGTGTACTGATTTCAGCTAATTTTAACTGGTGTTAGGACCTCTTGTGATTACTAGAGGTAGGACTTCTTGTGAGTTCGTACGGGTAGGTACCACCAACCTCCCTATTTCTACCGTGAAGCAGTAATGTGTTTCGGTTTGAAGGGTGGGGCAGCCGTTGTAACTATACTGAGACTTTAGAACTTATATCTCGAGGTGGATGGCTCATTTACATTTTAGATGTCTATGGGCTTCAGTAACCACTTAAGATCAGGTGGAGCTCGTCCACGCATGTTAGCAATAAAAATAAAACAAAAATTTAAAGATGGGTTGTGTCGTGGGACACCGGATAGGAACGAAGTTCCTTATTATAAAAATATTAATTTTAAGTTCTATTCGAGGTATAAAGAAAATAATTATTCGGGTATACATTTTTTTATAAATTTATGATTTTTTTGTTGATAAAAATAAAAATTATCGCAAGGGTCAACCACTCCGCAGTGCAATGGAGCAGACTTGCCCTGGGGGAACCGCCTGCATGATCTCGGCATCCCCTACGCCAGGTAAATATGATTTGGCAAGAGAAATACGAGAACGTCTATCAACTGTGTAACATCTCGTCACCGAGATTCAGGAATTATTGAATTTACGTGCAGCGACATCTGTTGATAACAAACTAAATAGAAAAAAATATTACGTTACGGACGTTTTTTCCCGGTTAGGGTACCCCTGCGCATCGTCCCATGAGGAACTTCGTTAAGAAATAATGCGACGGCACGACTGATGCTCAGAGCACTCTCCACGAGAAGAATACCTCTACAATACTAAAACATATCAAGATTGTTATTGAAATAACTTATTTAGCAGAATGGCTGCCGCTCAAAACGCCAGCCAAAAACGACTGGAGAAATGAAATGCGGCATTTATTTCCCGCTGTGAGTTCGCGGTTTTTAATCGTCAAGGAAATTAAAAACGCTACTTTGTAACTGCAAGATTTTTAATTAATCCGGGAACTGTTGTTATTCGCAGACATATTTTAATACTTTTAGAACGTTATAATTGTTGTATGCTACTATATTCTTATATCTATGTATTTATATAAATGAATTGCTGTTCGTTAGTCTCGCTAAAACTCGAGAACGGCTGGACCGATTTGGCTAATTTTGGTCTTAAATTATTTTTGGAAGTCCAGAGAAGGCTTAAAAGGTAAATAAATATGAAAATACTCGGAGTTAAATAAAAATATCAATTTTGTTTTTCCTTTGGTGTCCCCCCCATCGGACGGATTCGTTTTGTTTGTTTTAACTTTATTTTATACAAAAGTTTGGGTCTTTTATTTATCGATTGAGGCACTACGAAGTCTGCCGGGTCAGCTAGTTTTTAATAAAGAAAAGGTGATTTAAATAAATGTCGGACATATCCACTATGTTCATTTCTGATATTATTTTAGGCGCCATTTTTGAAACTCAGAAATGTTTATTCCATTTTTATTTATTGTTGTTTATTGACTCACAATAAAAATCTAGAAGTTTAGTACTGTAATATCGTTTCACTCCAACCAATATCTAATGTACTAGTCAGTCTATTCAATATACATTACGCCGGTCTGGTTGCCGCTAAGTACGGTTATAAAAATATATTTTATTTATATACTGGGCATAAGGATTACTGACAGCAATGCGGAGTGTATAAATGCGACATCACATGTCTGAATACCATGGAGTGTCATGAGAACTAAAGAATCCATTTTAATAGACCTAAACATATTATTATATGTAATAAATAATAGTTTAAAAAAACTAACAAAATCCAACTAAAAAATAGAAATTAAATTTTTAATAGTGGGCTGCTTTTCAGTACATTATCAAAATAACTCTTCTACTCATATCTGTCCATAAAATATTTATAACTACTGATACCATGAGCCGCACGCTTTTTTAACAGTAAAATCATTTTGTGTTACAAAATTTTTAATTCAAATTTATTTTTAATTTTTTTATATGTTTTAGTTGGATTTTCTATAAAAGCGTATTTTGTTAGTTTTGTTAGTTTTAGTTGAATTTAAATTATTTTTTTGTTGTTAATATTGAATTGTCATCGGTCCTTAATAATTATACCAAATTTCGAGTTAATCCGATGCTTTGAAGGGGGTCAAAATCATGTTCAAAGATTCCGTTACAAACATACATACGTCTGAAGCTAATAAAAGCGTATTAAAAAAGGCTTTCTGTCAATTGCCAAGAACCTGCTATGAGATACTTCGGACACATCATGCGGTTTCCCAGATATGAATTACAGAAGCTCATAATTTTGGCTTGCATAGAAGGCAAGCGCGTCGTGGGTAGAACACCAGCCTAATGGTCAGATCTGGTTAAGAGAGCGGTTGGTGGTAGTCTTTATCGTACGGTCCGTGCCATCTATGATCAAACAGTATGGAGGGAAATCTGAGAAACAAAATGGAGGAAAATTTTAGCTCGTCCACCCATCTAAGCAATAAAAAAAAACATATGTAGTCGCGATCCTCAGCAGTAAGACTGACATCCTCAGGCCTATGATCTTCGCGCTATGTGGCCTGCCCGTTTCAGCTGGCTAATCCTATTGGCTATGTCACCTTTGGTTCTTCTACGGATCTGCTCATTTCATTTCCTCCCTTGTCTTTTAGAAAAATAGAAAACTGTTGTTTAAATACGTAGAAAGTCTCTAAAAACTTAAGGTCGAAGCTTATAGATTTGGTCCAGCGACAACTTTCATATCTGACGCGGTACGTATCAAAACCTGTAGTCAGGCGTACACACTGCATACGTTAATGTGAATGAGTGTAATTAATTAATTATAGGGGATCAAACGAATCGTTTCTACGCAAGCGAGCAGAAAAAGGATAATCTAAAACGTGTCGAGTACAGTGCGTTGTGCTTGAGAGAGCGATTAATATGCTTTGAAATTTTTAAATGTTTTTCTGTAACGGGTTTTATCAGCTTGACCTTGACTATCTTCTTATTCTTTGTCTCCGCCTTATTAAGTGTGGTCGGCATAGCGAATTTTTCTATTTGATTCTCTTCTATTTTATTTTTATTTTTGTTACCTTAGGGGCCATCCATAAAGTACGTCACACGAATTTTAGGACTTTTGAACCCCTCCCCCCCTCCTTGTCACAGGTTGTCACATTTTTATAACCCCCCCTCCTGATGTGACGTCACAAATTTTTTAAATTTATGTATGTATTTAAAAATAATCGAGAGAAAACAGCTATTTTCATTTTTTACTTATTTTTATTAAATAATAATCTAATAAAATCAACATAAAGTCCAACATTTCATAAAACCGAAAAAACAAACGACTAGTTAGAAAATAATAAACGATTAATTATATTAATTAAAGATAAAAAACTTAATTATCGAGTGTCCATGGACTTTGGATCCACTCTTTTATATCAGCTATTACTGGTAAATCAGGCACTTCATTTTCGTTCTGAATTTGAACGTCAGGAACATCCTAATTTGAGTGTCTCACTTGCATTACAACGCCGCTCTAGAAGTTAAATGACGTTGCATGAGAGATTATCGCATAGCGAGAATGCTAAATTATTAATAAATATAGATCAAGTTTGTAAATTTTTAAAATTTTTAATTCACATACAAACTTTGCGTTTTAGTATTTTAAATTTTAACATGTGACGTCACAAAAGTATTGACCCCCCCATGCCCCTTGTCACACGATGTCACACTTCGGTGATACCCCCCCTCCCCATTAACGTGTGACGTACTTTATGGATGGCCCCTTAGCAGGCAGACCAGCATACGGCTCATCTGACGGTAAATGGTTATAGTTGCTCATGGACGTCAGCAATGCCAGGGGCAGAGCTAAGCCGCTGCCTACCGCTTAATATTCTTAGTACCGCTTAATACTCTTTTGAGAGTAATCTCTTCTATCAGCCGTCATCTCAACACTCACTCCCCTCTTTCTCTCATATCGTCATTTACACACTCCATCCACCATCTTCTTCGGTCGACCTCTTCCCCCTCTACCTTGCACTACCATTTCCATACATGACAGTCACATGCATCTCTTCTCTACGCATCACGTGTCCATACCACGCTAACCGTCTGCTCTTTCACCGGGGCTACTTTCACACTTCCTCTGATATACTCATTCCTTATCTAGTCCATTCCTTCACTCCACACATCCATCTAAACATTCGCATCTCTGCCGCGTGCACTCCTCTTTCATGCTTTACTTTCGTCGCCTAGCATTTAGATCCATACAGCACGACAGGTCTAATGATCGCATCGCATCGCATCGATCACAAATAATAATTTCCCCTTGAGCTTAACGCGTTCCCTGTTCCAGAACAAAAGTAAAAAAAATACTTGTACGTCCATCTACGATTTTCTTATAAGTTAACGATAATTACATAAGGTTTTACATTTATACTAATATTAGTTAAAAAACTTTTTTTTTTCAGGTCAGATCCTAAAAATATATTTATGACTCCCTCCATTAGGAGTCATGGACGAGTGAATTACAAATTATGTGATTTCCCATGGATTCATTGGATAGGGAATGTATTAAAAGGCAATGATTTAAAAGGAACGTATTAAAAGGCATGCTGTTGCAGAGACCTGTCGCCATTAGTTTGACCCGACAATCAATATAATGAATTATTTCAACGTAATTTTCACTATCAAAGACGTCCGATTGACTTTATATGAACGCGATATATGTGTGTAAAGAAATTGATCTCCATTAACGTTAATTATACCGCGTTTATGGTTTTTTGTGTGTTTTTTTATTGTTCTTATGTTTATTTACACATTTATATGCTAGAATTCGATGCCGGAGAAAATTATTGTTATTACTTCTATTTATAAATAATAGGGGCGTAGAATAGTGAAATATTATTTTATATTAAAATTTCAAACAACAGGAAATAAGAAACTGAAAAACTATTGATTAAATAAATTCAATACAATTTTACGTATATCAAGCGTAAGCCAATAGCTGTGAAGAATCTAAAAAGCTTTTCAAGCACAATATAAGTTGCTAAGATGTTGATCAAGGTTTATCGAGAGATCTATTCGAAAGAAAGGATTCAAAACAGTTGAAAAATGTTGAAAATTTTTTTTACAATAAAACGCTGCCGCTTATGACGCAAGCCTCGCTTTTATCTGTGTACAAGCTCCGGTTGACACTATAGCTATTACACGTTTACACTCTTGTATCTAACACCTTGACGTGTCTCCAAGTTATATTAGCGGTCACACATTTCTGGATTCGGTTCAGAATGTTTTTGTACAATACGAACTATTTTATTATTCAATAGAATAGATAAGACGTCCAGTGCACTCGTGTTAAGCGATGCACCGGTGTTCGAATCCCAGGCGGGTACCAATTTTTCTAATGAAATACGTACCCAACAAATGTTCACGATTGACTTCCACGGTGAAGGAATAACATCGTGTATTAAAAATCAAACCCGCAAAAATTATAATTTCCGTAATTACTGGTGGTAGGATCTCTTGTGAGTCCGCGCGGGTAGGTACCACCACCCAGCCTATTTCTGCCGTGAAGCAGTAATGCTTTTCGGTTTGAAGGGTGGGGCAGCCGTTGTAGCTATACTGAGACCTTAGAACTTATATCTCAAGGTGGGTGGTGCATTTACGTTGTAAATGTCTATGGGCTCCAGTAACCGGTTAAGACCAGGTGGGCTGTGAGCTCGTCTAGCCATCTAAGCAATAAAAAAAATTGCTTAGTATGACATCGTTCTGTCTGTCTTGATAGGGCTTTGGCTTTATGACTCAAAGTGGATATTCATGACGCCAGGTCTTTTAGATCTGGTTACCTCTTAGCACCGAACGATAAGGAAAGATCTTAGTAACATTAAAATGGTGGCACAATGACTTGTTTAACTCAACTTCATTCCGGGAAAACACGTTTTCCCTCTAAGCGTTCACTAACTAAACAAATCTCATACGAGACTAACTTCAGCGGGATTGCCTCTCTGAGTAGTTCGACGCCGAGCCGACGCAATAATGAGAAGAACATTACGACTCACCAGTTGGTCTCGTCCGCGGCCAGATGTTTGGAAAAATTGAAAGACGCTAATAAATCTTCTGTAAAAACTCCGGCGTTTCTTAATGACCCGCCTAATAGGCTGTCTGTTATAATTTTATCAGACTTTAACTATAGTTAGGCAAACTTATTATTTTGTTTTGAAACTAAGATGTTAAATGAACGTTTGTTTGCTTGTTCACACGGAATTTGAACGGCTTGAAGTACAATCTACAATCTTAATTGAAGATTCAAGAAACGAAGAAGCCGTTTTAAGAAGCTAGGACTTTATTTACGAGAAGCCGAGTTATTCCATACTTTTAGCGATAGTAGAAGCGAAACCCGGTTCATTGGTTAATCATTAGAAGGTAAAACCTTTTGAAGGTTTGGATTTTTTAATAGCGTAGATTGTCGATGAAGCACCCACAAGCCCTTCAAAGTGTTTTACGAACATAAAAGATCGAGCTATTTATGTTCCAGTACTCACTTTTTCTGTCTTCAGTTTTTTTATTTATTCCTAAGATGGTTGGATGAGCTCAAGGGCCCACCAGGTGTTAAGTGGTAGCCGGAGCTCATAGACAACTTCAACGTAAATGTCCCCACTCATCTAGAGACAAGGGTTCTAAGGTCTCACTTGTAACAGTACAAAGGCGAAATAGGTCAGGCAGTGGTATCTACCTATGTGGGATCACAAGCTGTCTTATCATCAGTAAGACATCACATAAAACTTCATATCGTGGTTAGAGATGCCCACAATGAGATCGAAACCAATTGAAACGACAAAAAGAATGTTCGTCATAGAGTGGAAATACACCCGAAAATACAAGGGCGTCCTGAAAATGTCTTATTACTTCTAAAATTTTATTACTTCTTAGATATCAGAAATATCTTATTACTCCTCTACCGCTACAAAATAAACAGAAACAATTCAAGCAATTTATTCTATTGCATTCGTAAATTCCTTACGAATTATTTCGCAGAGATTACAATAAGAATCTGAAACATCTAACCGCCCACCGAAACATGTAAAACTTTTTGCAAGAAACTTCGAGAACTGGCGAATCTTCAAACAGTCGAATATTCCAGAAATTGAAATTCTCGAAGCCGGTGGACGTTTGAAAATTCATTACGAACCGAAATAGCATTCGCCGAGAAATATCTAAATAATTGTGTGATAAATTACTAATGATTATTCTACATTTTCTTGTATAAAATAAATTTAAAATATTTAGGTATAATTGTTTTCGATTGCTTTGCAATTTAAATTATAATTATCTACAATTTATTCTCGTAGACAATTTTAATATTGCGTAATATCTCTCATAAACAGTATGTAAATAACTTCTCAGTATTGGCAAAGGTACTTGTATTTGCGAGAAAAAGGCTTTTTTTCAATCGTCTACGTTTTGTTGGCGGGCGTCCCGGGCTGGTGGTGGCAGTATACTTTTTTCATTCCAAGGTCGCAATGACATGCTGAACCCATTATTTTTGTTTGAGCACATGCCATAATTTCATGGTCCATTAGTGGCAGCTACCGAAGCCAACTTCGAGGCAATAAGATCGCGATCACAGAGTAGAAACAAACCCGTTGGAAAACGGGCCTGAGTCGCATTGGCGGAAATTTCAAAACTTGAATAACTTTTTTTTTTGTATTGCTTAGTTGGGTGGACGAGCTCACAGCCCACCTTGTGTTAAGTGGTTACTGGAGCACATAGACATTTTACAACGTAAATGCACCACCCACCTTGAGATATCTAAGGTCTCAGTATAGTTACAACGACGGCCCCACCCTACAAACCGAAACGCATTACTGCTTCACGGCAGAAATAGGCAGGGCGGTGGTACCTACCCGTGCGGACTCACAAGAGGTCCTACCACCAGTAATTACGCAAATTATAATTTTGCGGGTTTGATTTCCTGCACTCTGCATCTCATACCGAGTTTTGAGATCATTTAGGGGTTCAAATTGACATATCGATGATACTAGTACGGGCTTGCAGCACGACGTAGAAGATGAGCAGACACGGCATAACGGATGATAGAGATACAGCAGTGGCAGTCCTAGGAACACAGTATCGTCAAGTCACATATGTCCTGGTTTATGTATCAGTTACCTCTCATTATCGGCAGACAGTTAGTTTCCCTTCCAAATAATTTGTTCCATAACAAAAAAATAATGCCATTTTAACGTAATGTTCCAAGACCTTTGGATCCGCTAAGTATCAGACCGCAAGTGTATTGGTTTAACTATCTTTTAACTAACAATCTAGAGCATTCCCAAGTTCTTTAAGTATTCTATTTATTTTTTAAGAATAGTTAAACTGTGTTCTGTAGTACTGTGTTCATTAGGTGTTCTTCATAGCTTGAGAGGGGGGAATGAAATACTAAAACATCTCCTGGCAAATGTGTTTGGAATTGATTTTACATAATAATCGGTCTGTAGATGCCAGTTGGCGATTTCCATATACCATTTCGAAATGTGACTTTGAAACTCGAACGAGGGTTGAGTCTTATTATTAGAACTAGAGGTCCCGCAGTAGTCGAAATTTGACTATAATTAATTGGAATTATAAGTTTGTACACTATTATGATTGTATTTTATACTTCTATAATCACAAATTTCGCCAAGACTACACTATAAAAATATTAACAAAGACAAACAATATTTAATCTATTCTCAATTTGACAACAGACGTCAAGAACAAAAGTTTGACAATAAATAGTATGCATGCGTGTGTGCGTCAAATACATGGTATGTAGTGTGTGTGAAGTTTTCTTTATTGATTTAATGTATCTTTTATGCATTATTTTTGCACTTCTTCTCTATATTCTCTATAAGTGTGGAAAATTTCATACTCCTCCGTTCGCGCAATTTTCGTAAAAAGGGATATAAAGCTTTTGCTTCACGTATTAATGTATAGATTATTTACAATTACTGCGACGCGGAAAATTATAAAACAATATAATATCCTAGTCGAAATTCTTCCCTCATGCTTTTTGTTGCCTAAAATACAGTAATAAAAAAAATTTAAATTGAATTTTTGAAATATAAGTTCGCGGCGATTCCCGGGCGCGCGACCTTAGCGCCACCGCGGCGTCTCCCGCAGTCGCGAGCCGCCCTCCGCTTAGACGCACGTCGCTCGACGTCAACCCGAAAAAAACATCGATTTTTTAACAGTCCAACTCAGTGGTAGTGTGTGACATATAGTGTTTTAGTGCTAGTGTGTGTGAGCCTAATGTGTGTGACGATAAACATTCAGCACACAAACGACAGCATTAAGTAGTATAGCTGGAGATTTTTTTCGACGAAGGTCAGTGATATTCGTAATTATAAATTCTCAACTGAAGTTTCTTGAATAAAGAAAACAAAAAAAACGAACTCAAATTTCGGTAAAATAGACGACGAGTCTAGAAAACTTTTTTAAGTAAAACTTTTGTAATCAACTTCCCAGAGCGCTTGTTTGTTTAATTTACCCGTAAATTACAGTTTTTTAACTTCAATTACGTTTCGGTCTTCTATTAACGCATTTCAGGCGTTTATTGTAGTAATCGGAGGGTGTTGGAATTAATCGTACGCGTTTGATCAAAATGTGAATGTAATTACTGAGGTACTTGCCTAACTACCTACTCCGAAATTGTACTACAGTTTTATTTTCATTTTATATACATTCTATATTTGTTAGATTAATGTGTTCCTACGTTTCTACTATCATTCGATGGAAATTCGATTTTAACGTGTGTTTTTAGTTATGTTGCCGGATTACCACTGCATGGTGCATATTATATTTTGTTTAACGGAGCAATGTATAAAGTTTCGAGAGAGTTCTAATGTTTTAAAACCTTTTGCTAGTAGCCAGACGTCTTGTGGACATATTGCGTTCTCGGAGTAACAAGGTGCTTTTAGGCACCACAATCACCGGTCACCGTCCTCGTCGAACCCGTCGCTTGCGACGAAAGGCTCGACGAGAGAACGAACCCATAGACACAGCCCACTGAGTTTATCGCCGGATCTTCTCAGTGGGTCGCGTTTCCGATCCGGTGGTAGATTCTGCGAAGCACTGCTCATGCTAGGGTCAGTGTTAGCAACTCTCCGGTTGAGCCCCGTGAGCTCACCTACAAACGTTAGGGTGAAGCTGAAATAGTCTCTCAAGGCTATTAGCATAGGTAGGGAAAAAAAAGGGATAACAAGATTACCGAATTTTGCCGCGAATTTGTAGAAATTAAAGCTGTGAATACTTTCTAGGTTATAGACAGTTTTTTTTAAATTAATCTTTTAATTGACAGTGCTTTTACGGCTTATCCTTAATATATTAAATTACCACGCATATTTTACAGTTTTTGTGGTCATCCGGGCCACTAACGTGTTATTCATCGACACTTACATATTGTGCTAGCTCATTGAGCTCATTAACTTCACTAGTCGTGATGGTGGGAGATATTTATGGAACCGCCCGGGACAAAACCACCGACACCCTCCTGCCTATTACTACCGCGAATCATTGACATTTTCCGGTCTAATAAATACGTTATTCGTTTAATGACTTATAATTAAACATAGCCGGATTTATCCACATTATAATTCCAGTTATCTTATTACATCAGATTAATTCGCGCAGATTAGGTCGCGATTCCGATCCGGTGGTAGATTCTGCGAAGCACTGCTCTTGCTAGAGCTAGTGTTAGTACGTTCTCATAGGATCAGCCCGTGAGCTTACTTACCAGTTTCAGCTGAGCTGGAATAGCCAACTACCACCTTCTTTTTTATTTTTATTTTTATTTTTATAGCTTAGGTGGGCGGACGAGCTCACAGCCCACCTGGTGTTAAGTGGTCACTGGAGCCCATAGACATCTACAACGTAAATGCGCCACCCACCTTGAGACATAAGTTCTAAGGTCTCAAGTATAGTTACAACGGCTGCCCTTCCCTTCAAACCGAAACGCATTACTGCTTCACGGCAGAAATAGGCAGGGTGGTGGTACCTACCCGCGCGGACTTACAAGAGGTCCTACCAACAGTAAAGAGGTCCTACCACCAGTAAAGAGAGATTTTTTTAACAAAGATGGCGAAATCAGACCGTAGTCTTAGTCATTGAAGTCACAATTTACAGCTATGAAAATAATAGTTTAACATTAATTTCATATGCACCATTTAAGCCGCAAATGTATAAATGTTTACATGCACGTGAATAAATACGCAGTTTAAGCTAATGCTTACAGTGCGTGTGTGCTCGTTCAGTCAATAGAAAGCCGGGACGGTAGCTTTCGAAAGCACATTAAATTATAATTTTTGGAACGAAGTTCCTTATGGGACGTTACGGAGGGGTACCCCAACCGGGAAAAAGACGTCCGTAACGTAAGATTTTTATTAGTAATGCACACAGTGTACGACTTAACTTTGTAATAACGTACAAATTAGTAATGCACACAGTGTACGACTTAACTATGTAATAACGTACAAAAAATTACATATTTTTTTTATCATTCATTGCCACGATCTCAGAGCGTTTCTTTGCGCAATACAATAACTCTTATGCAAAAAACGGTGAATGAAGTGTACCACAATAAGTTCGCACGTTACCGAATGACCGTGGGTTGTTGCGAAACTTCCAGTTTTATTCTCTTTATACATCGATATACACAGATAGATAGATAGACAGATAGACTCAAATAGAACTTAAAATTAATATTTTTATAATAAGGAACTTCGTTCCTATCCGGTGTCCCACGACACCACACATCTTTTTTATTGGTCAGATGGGTGGACGAGCTTACGGTCCATCCGGTGTTAAGTAGTTACCGAAATCCATAGACATCTACAAAGTAAATGCCGCCACCCACCATTAGATAATCGTTATAAGTTCCTATTTTTTACAGTACCAATGGCTGCCCTTTAAATCGAAACGCGTTACTGCGTCACTGGTTCTTATCCGACCCAGGCGATGGGGCAACGCAAAGCCATCGTCGCGCGAAACGTGTCTAGTCTGATCCCTCGAATTCACTCTCGGTGCTTTTAAGTCCCTCAAGCACCGGTCAACGTCCTCGTCGAACTCGTCAATTAAGACGAAGAGTTTGACGCCCGAACTAACCCATAGACACAGCCCACTGAGTTTGTCGTCGGATCTTCTCAGTGGGTCGCGATTCGGATCCGGTGGTAGATTCTGCGAAACACTGCTCTTGTTAGAGCTAGTGTTAGCAAACGTTGCAGATGTCTATGTGCTAGTATGAAATTCCATAAAATAAAATAAATTCTTAGAAATTGTTTTAGCCACAGAGAGTACGTGAAAGAGTTTTTCCGTTAGTAATTTATAGTTTGTATCTTTGGTAAGAAAGTTACATTTTGCTACTGAAAAAATCGAATAAAAGTTTGAAAAAAAAATATATTCACCAATAATTCTATTTTTTTTTTTGCATTTTCATTTTTTTAAGTGACTATTCAGATTAATCAAGTTATTCTAATAATAGCACGGGTAGTACATTTTTTATTTATTTAACTACGTAATAACCTCATAATATTAACTATGCTAATTATGATTAGCCCTTTGAAATTGAACTATCGACAAAATAATATAGAAAGTTCGCGAAGTTCGAATTGTTTGATAGCATTCATGGCAAGCCCGAAGCAATTAGGAACCTAAAACCATAAAAGTTAATGAATTCTTCACTGCTAGTCACACGAATAACGTGTCAACTTCTAAGCGCCCAGCGATTTTCAACTTAATTGGCTAACAGATAAGAATCACCAATCCGTATAACCCCTTGAGGCGAACCAACTTCCAGGAGCCAGCTTTCTGCTTTGAATTCGATTAAAATTACTTCAACTTATACAGAGTGGTGAAAAGACAAATAATCCTTATTTACACAAAGCTACGCTTCCGTTGGACTACGGATTATCCTAGAGTAACAATTTGATTTAATCCTTTCGGACATCAAAGTTAAAACATCATCCTATATTAATAGAGAAATTATAATAGGTAATGTAAGCTATACTTTACGTGACCAAGGTATGATTAATGAACGACTTTTGGTTCTAATGTAGAGACTTTTAGTTCGAATTTTATACTTACTGGTGGTAGGACCTCTTGTGAGTCCGCACGGGTAGGTACCAACTCCCCACCCATTTCTGCCGTAAAGCAGTAATGCGTTTCGGTTTGAAGGGTGGGGCAGCCGTCGTAACTTTACTGAGACCTTAGAACTTATATCTCAAGGTGTGTGGCGCATTTACGTTGTAAATGTCTATGGGTTCCAGTAACCACTTAACACCAGGTGGGCTGTGAGCTCGTCCACATACCTAGGCAATAAAAAAAAATGTGTTGTAAGGCCTCACGGTACGCATCATCATGGTATCTGTTTCTGCAGTGAAGCAGCCATCTGGGTTAGAAAAAGTGCAACAAAAAATTTAGATCTCACGTCCAGACATTGGTCAAACAACCCCATAAATGAAATAAACCCTACCAATACACATGTAAACATGGCTATTAATATTTAAAATCATCATTACCATTTGGGTTCGCCGAAGTCTGCCAAAGCGAGAAAACATGTCATTAGAAAAAAAAGTTTATTTACATAAATTACATTGCAACCGGCATCTAAATTAGAGTCCCAAATAGAGACCATAAAGTTTGGTAGGAAGCCTAAATGTGTACATGTAACCTCATTTTCTCGACTAAAGAACTAACATATAACTAAAGCATTCAACCTATGTAACGAAACAGCTTCTTTTGGAACTGGGGCAGCTTTGTGTGAAAAGCGGGACAAACAAAAAGTAAGCTTCTGCGACGATTAGCCGAGCTTTTCGGAGCTTTTATGGTGATTTCTTGCCAAATACTGTATGTAACATGTTGTCCGGAATGAGCTTCGAGTGCGTGACAATAGTCTAACCTAGATGCGGACTAAATAGTTTTGTTGTGAAACTTATTTTATGGATTTTACACATTCATAATGTGGGTAGTTGGAATCTGTAAACATTTAAACAGATCGCAAATGATTTTGTTTATTCTTCGAGTTTCACCCAATTTTTTTTATTTTCCTATTCTTTTTTTTGTTTTGATTGCCCTTTTTAAATTTATTTTTTATTGCTTAGATGAGTGGACGGCCCACTTGGTGTTAAGTGGTTACCGGAGCCCATAGACGTAAATGCCGCCAACCACCTTGAGATAAGAGTTCTAAGGTCTCAGTATAGTTACAGACAGACGAGCATACGGCCCACCTGATGGTGAGTGGTTACCTTCACCCGAGGACTCCAGCAATGCCAGGGGCAGTGCCAAACCGCTGCCTACCGTTAAGCCTCGTTTATTCTATAAGCTTTCCCCAGAGATAGCGTTATGTCGACATCGCCTTCATGTAGACCATCGCATTTGCTTTCATCATTAGTCGAAATACACTTACGAACGGGTCTTTAAACATGTGTAAGTCTATTTTCGATCAGCCAAGCAATCGTGGCATCTCATCATTTATACTTAAGAGGGGCGTTCGAACTGTCAATGATCCTATACTCACAGATTGCTTCGAAACTATGGGTCTACGTAAGGACTTCAGTTCTGTGTTTTGTACGGTTTGTTCCATGGGGAGTGCTCTGTGGATTTTTTTGAGATCATACCGTCTTTTGTACAATCGCACTCCCTACCGTCGGAGCAGATTTCGTATACCAAGAATCGCTGCTAGAATTTTATAGGGGTTTTTTCGACGCGTACCATCCGGCTTTGGAATGAACATCTCTTCGCGGTATTTCCTAACGGCTATCATGCATTCGGCGGCTTGGCCATGCGACCGTAGGCTTGTGAGCCAACAAAAGCAATAAAAAACATCTGATTACTGTCTATAATCAAGTGTTTGTGGTCTTCTTCCAGTGATAGTATAGGTGTCCGATCTGTTTTTAAAACTTTTTACGGGGATGATGATAAATAATGCTGAAGTAGGCAGGGTTATTCCATTTGATTATGATCCTGTTTGTGGGAAAATGCTTGTGGGGATTACTATTTACAAATTTGTCTTAATTAAAATGATGTCCTCTGCAGTCTTTGTTCTGAAAGTCATCTACGTTGCCAAGATATATTTTATCGAAGCTTTGAATGAATTTCCTCTAAGCTCCCTATCGTATTTTGGCATACGATAAGTCCTAACTTATACCATCTGGAGACGTTACGTATTGTGAAGGATTTTTGGTATATTAGTAAATACTAGAGGTCCCGCAGTAGTCGAAATTCGACTATAATTAATTGGAATTGTAAGTTTGTACACTATTATGATTTTATTTTATACTTCTATAATCACAAATTTCGCCAAGACTACACTATAAAAAATATTAACAAAGTCAAACCATATTCTATTCTCAATTTGACAACAGACGTCAAGAACAAAAGTTTGACAATAAATAGTATGCATGCGTGTGTGCGTCAAATACATGGTATGTAGTGTGTGTGATGTTTTCTTTATTGATTTAATGTATCTTTTATCCATTATTTTTAAAAAATATTAGCATAGTGCACTTCTTTGTATTCTGTATAAGTGCGGAAAATTTCATACTCCTCCGTCCACGCAATTTTCGTAAAAAGGAATACAAAGTTTTGCTTCACGTATTAATATATAGATAATATAGAAAATGATTCTTCGCGCATACACCACGGCGTAAACTCACATTTACGAAATCAATAAATCCAATAGTATACTCAAGAAACGAGAAAACTTGGATAAGGCCATTGAGTGGCTGAAGATTCTCGAGAGGTACGGAGGATTCAAAGGGACCCAGTGTCCCACCCTTTCTGAACGTGACTAGAATAATTCAAGCGAGAGATTTACACAATTTGATGTTTCGTTAAGAAATGCTCTTGTTAGGAAAACAAGGGCATTTCTCGTGGACAATCATGGACGTTCCCGAATACAATTATAAGTAATTATAATAACAATTAACGGCCGTCTGGTGTAGTGGTAAGTGACATGGTCACTACACAGGGGGGTCGCGGGTTCGAATCCCGCCAAGGGAAGATATTTGTATGATAAATATAAATGTCTATTCCAGGGTTATGGATGTATATTAAATATATGTATGTGTATAATAAAAATCTTACATTTATATCCGTTATCTGGTACCTGTAACACAAGTTCTTTACGAACTTATCACGGGACCAGTTAACGTGGCGTGATTGTTAGTAAAATATTTATTTATTATTTATTTATTTAAGTATAACGAAAATAAAAAAATCTGAAATTGTTTACAGGTGGGCGTGTATCGATACCACCATCCAGTCCATTTCTGGCTGGAAGTAATAATGCGTTCTGGATTCATACTATGGAGAATTAGATCTTGTGTCTTTACGCGGATGGTGGCATTCAGTTTTTTTTTTTGTATTGTCCTTGTAGGCAGACGAACAGAATAGGGTCCACCTGATAGTAAGTGGTTAGCGTCGCCCATGGACTTCAGCAATGCCAGGAGCAGAGCCAAGCCGCTGCCGACCAAAACTTCAGCTAGTAATGTCTATGGGCTCCGGTAAGCACCAGATGCACCGCATTCAATATCTCTCCATAAATGATTTCGGTTTCATCCGATGATTGTCTGTCTGCAGGATGTGTCTAAGACGGATTAGCGATAAAAAGGCTCATTTTGCTTTTTTTCCTTGATATTTTGCCATTGTTTTGTTTTTATTATTATATTTGTGTATAATACGAACTCTAACTCTCTCTCTTTCTCTCTCTCACTCTCCCTCTCCTTCTCTTTATTTCTATCTTTCTCAACCCGGATTAAATTAATAGGGATATACTTTACAATAAACTATGAGCACTGTTTATTACAAATTTATAACTCTCATAAATTACATAACAGCATTGTAGAATCCATATTATTATTGTTATGATCTAAGCTTGTAAGATAGACTAGTTTTGTTGCAACAACAAAGCTCCTTGAGCTTAACAGGGGCTTACGTCCTGTCAATTCCTAGATGCCAATCGCAGAGCCTTGTTTTAAGCTGCTGGATTCGGCTATGGAACTCAATATTAGTGTAGTAGCGATGATTATAAGTACCCGCAAAATATTATTATTGTACTTAAATACCGAATTTCAGAAATTATTTTATTTAAAATACTAAGGTCAGAGCTAGTGATTGAAATATTAGCCTTTGGCTCTGCTTTGGCTACTTCAAACGATAAAGGTGAATGACCTGGATGGCCCGATTTGTAATTATTGATATGGTGGTAAATACGGTGGTAAAATAAATATGTTTTTTTTATTGCTTAGATGAGTGAACGAGCTCACAGCCCACCTGGTGCTAAGTGGTTACTGGAGCCCAAAGACATCTACAATGTAAATGCTGCATTATAGTATAGTTACAATGGCAATTAAGCGATCCCGGGATCACAAACAGTGACAGTTAAATAAAAGAAGGCTTGCTAATCTTTAATAAAACCGACAAACTTACTTGGTTGCTCAATTCCAGTGAAATCAGTACTTCACACGATCGTTCTTTCCATTAAAAGCAAAGGCATCCTTTCAGAGGAAGCCGTTGTAGGCAAATTCATTAATAATTAAATTTGAGGCTAAATGTCACTCAATTTGAGTCCACAAGAGCAGGTACCACCACCCTGCCTATATTGCCTTGAAGCAACACGTTTCGGTTTGAAGGGTGGGGCAGCCGTTGTATTGACATTGACAACTGAGACTTTGAACTCATATCTCGGAGGTGGAATTTACGTTGTGAGTAACCACTTCAAACCAGGTGGGCCTTGAACTCGCCCTACCATCTTAGCAATAAATAAATAAAAAATCTTTTCATGTCATATCAACAGAAAATAAATATTAAGCAATTTTTTCGGCGATTCTAATTTTTATAATCGAAGGTGCATTTAAAGGTTTATTGCAAGGGATCGCTGGAGTATGTATCACTATTATACGATATATTAATACGTGAAGCAAAAACTTTGTATCCCTTTTTACGAAAATTGTGCGGACGGAGGAGTATGAAATTTTCTACACTTACAGAGAATATAGAGAAGAAGTGCACAAAATTTTAATATTTTTTTAAAATAATGCATAAAAGATACATTAAATCATAAAGAAAATATTACACACACTACATACCATGTATTTGACGCACACACGCATGCATACTATTTATTGTCAAACTTTTGTTCTTGACGTCTGTTGTCAAAGAAAATAGATTATATATTGTTTGTCTTTATTAATATTTTTTTATAGAGTAGCCTTGGCGAAATTTGTGATTATAGAAGTATAAAATACAATCATAATAGTGTACAAACTTACAATTCCAATTAATTATAGTCGAATTTCGACTACGCGGGACCTTTAGTACGAGTAAATAGCTCGAACCTTTCAAAATGTAATGCATGACTTTACACTACGTTGACTCGTATTGTGATCGCGTCGTGTTAAGAATGTATTTGACGTCTTTATCGCGAGTCGAGCGCGTGACAGAGGCAAGACTCTTCTGAACATCATATCGAGCAAGATCTAATGACTACTAGTTTTACTTAGACCTTTTTAGTGCCGGTAGGACCTCTTGTGAGTCCGCGTGGGTAGGTATCACCACCCTGCCTATTTCTACCGTGAAGCAGTAATGCTTTTCGGTCTGAAGGACGGGGCAGCCGTTGTAAATATACTGAGACCTTGGAACTTATATCTCAAGGTGGGTGGCGGCTTTTACGTTGTAGATGTCTATGGGCTCCAGTAACCACTTAACACCAGGTGGGCTGTGAGCTCGTCCACCCATCTAAGCAATAAAAAAAAAAGTTAACAGCCTTTAAGCAGGCACTTGGGAAAGACTCAAAAAAATAATTGCAATATTAATACGTGAAGCAAAAACTATGTACCCCTTTTTACGAAAATTGCGCGGACGGAGAAGTGTGAATTTTCCCACGCTCAAAGAGAATATAGAGGAGTGCAGAATGTTAATATGTTTTTAAAATTATGCATAAAATATAAATTAAATCAGTAAAAAAAACATTATACACACTACGATGCATTTGACACACACACGCATGTATACTATTTGTTTCTTGTCAAACTTTTCTCATTGCTTAAATTCTGTGGTCAAATTGAGAATAGATTAAATATTGTTTGTCTTTATTATTATTTGTCTAAAGTGTAGTCTTGGCGAAATCTATGATTATAGTAATAAGTCTTTCTTCTTCGGTTTCCTCAATACTGAGGGTTGTGACCACCTCCTCGCAAAAAGAGCTTATTCCGGATCACTCCACGCCGAAGGGTGGACGATCTCACAGCTCACCTCGTGTTAAGTAGTTACCGGAGCCCATAGACATCTACACCGTAAATGCCGCCACCCACCTTGAGATGTGAGTTCTAAGGTTTCAGTATAATTACAACGGCTGCCCAACTCTTCAAACCGAAACGCATTACTGCTTCACGGCAGAAATAGGAGGGTGGTGGTACCTACCCGTGCGGACTCACAAGAGGTCCTACCACCAGTGAAATTGTAAGTCTGTACACTGTTAAGATTCTATTGTCAGAGACTTATTATTTTATTATTGTTAAAGACTTAGATAGCGATTAGGTAGAGGCCCGACACGTTGGACTAACCAGATCCTCTGGAACCTCTGGGTCTGCGGAGGGACTTCGGTTCCCTCTGTATTTTGTACCGTATGTTCCATGGGGAGTGCTCTGAGGAATTTTTCGAGATGATACCGGCATCTCGTTTTTACCATCGCACCGCCCGCCACCGGAGTAGAGTTCATCCGTACTACCTGGAGCCACTGCGGTCATCCACAGTGCGTTTCCAGAGATCTTTTTTGCCACGTACCATCCGGCTATGGAATGAGCTCCCCTCCACGGTGTTTCCCGAGCGCTATGACATGTCCTTCTTCAAACGAGGCTTGTGGAGAGTATTAAGCGGTAGGCAGCGGCTTGGCTCTGCCCCTGGCATTGCTGAAGTCCATGGGCAACGGTAACCACTCACCATCAGGTGGGCCGTATGCTCGTCTGCCTACAAGGGCAACAAAAAAAAAAAAAAAAGATCCGCACCACCCTCTACACCACAGTTCACGATGCTCTACACTCGGCGGCAGATAGAGGCAAATGGCGCGGAATGACCATAAATACCACCAGTAAATTAATCGCGAGATTAAATCGTTGAAATGTTTTAATCAAATTTGTGCGTAACTCATCAAGTTTATTAATGGTGGCGATGTGACGCGATCGCGTGCTTTCGACGCTTCCGTCTTGATTGAGTGCTCGAAATTAATTTACAAAGTGTGCGTAGAAACATCGTTCATTCTTTGTTTACACAATATAAAAGAACAAAAAAAATAATTACATTCGCACTAAGCTGAATCGTGTTTTGGTTTGAAAGTGATTAGTTTTGACTAAAAATATGACTGAAGAAATTCATTTTTAAAGTGAAAACTTCATTAGTATCGTTGTGGCCCCATAGACACAGCCCAATGAGTTTCTTGCCGGATCTTCTCAGTGGGTCGCGTTTCCGATCCAGTGGTAGAGTCTGCAAAGCACTGGTCTTGCAAGGGCCAGTGCTAGCATCACTCCCGGTTTGAGCCCCTTGAGCTCACCTACACGTTAAGGAGAAGCTAAAATAGCCTCTAAAAGCTATCAGCATAGATAGGAGAAAAAAAAGACCATGATTCTGAAGTTGATGAAACGAAAAAGCGACAGTAAAAAGAGATTTAACGTGGGAGAAAATGGGATAGGAAGCATTATATAGTGTTTCTTATATTCGTAGTTCTCTTTCTGCTTTGTTTCATACCTAATATTTGTACTTAATACATTCTGAATAAATCTATGTAATATATACGAATAATATCTAAAATAATTATCAAACTTTATATCGCTATGATCATTAATAAAACCTACAATTGTCCTCTTCCCGAAATTTTACATTCGTCTCATTATTTTGAAGTCAAAACTTTTGAAGGTTTCAATTCTACCACGTGTAAATTGCACATTTCTTTTTGTGGTCTGTAATTAATATTCTCCACAAAGAACAGTTTCAAGAACAGTTGGCGTTGCTGATGTCCATGGGCGACGGTCACTACTCTTATCATCATGTGTCGCAGACGAGATTGCTGACAAAAGCAATAACAAAAATACGCAAAAACAAAAAATATTGTTGTAATATATACCTGCCATTGCAGTAAACTATTCGGAAGAAGCTCAATCTCTAGTAAGTCTCTAATTCACCTTTTACAGTACGCATGAGAAGAGATGTGGCGGCGTTGTTCTACCACACATTCGAAAATAATCCAATAAAACCTATTATATAATATATAAACGTAGTACGGAGTGTTACTTCTTCTTCTTTTAGATAATTTGGCTCCAACGCCTTTGGCATTGATTTTGCCAATGTCAAAGTATTTACAAAAATGACAGGTGCTTAGAGAGGGAAAAAATTACTAAATCTAAATACAAATAAATTTGGTCGGTTTTTCCATACGCGAATCTGTGGTTTTAAGAACAGCACAAACAAATATATTATGTTATTAAGAACAGCACAAACAAATATATTATCTTAGACTAACCCCGAGAGGGCTGGTGGTCGTGGGGCCGAAGACCGCTGGTCCGGCGTCCCGAGGGGGAGGGTGATGGGAGAGATGCGCTTCGCTTTCCCCCTTTGCCTTTTCATGGGTTCTGTCTCATGCGAGGTTCGGACGCGGGTTGTTGAGCGACAGGAAGTTTTAGTCAGTTCGACTCCGACATGCCCCGCCCTCCTTCCCCAGGGGAGGGCGGAAGTCCGGCGATTTCCTCCTGACCAAAAAAAAAAGTTAGACTAACTACTTTAGTGTTAAATAAATTCTTTTAGTACAAATACGACATGAGAACAAAAGGAATCTATTACAAATCTATTCGGCATTGAAACAAAAGCAACGCTCGATCGACAATAAATTGATTATTTTGTCCCTGGTATCCCTAATCATTTCTTTTTGTCAACCCACGCGGCGGGACGCCAGATAGCGATCGATGATTTCTCCCCGAACATAAAAATAGAGCCCCAAACTTCTATCTAATAGGTCGGGGAAAAAGTTTCTTCGCATTTTTTAAGAAAATTCACAACATTTTTTAATATAGTTTATTTACATTTAACTAAAGTATGTAAATAAACTATAGAGCAATTCGTATAGAAATGAGACTGTCGTCGATTTGCTACCAGAAGGTTCTTGGTTACTTTGGTCACATTGCTCGACGGCCACCAGACAACCTTGAAAGATTGACTGTGGTGGGCAAGGTGGAAGGGAAAAGACCGGCCGGCTGGCCACCGAACCGTTGGTCGGATCAGATAGCTGCGGTCACTGGACTCTCTGTTGCGAACGCCCTGAGAGAAGCCGAAAACCGAAGCAAATGGAAGCTGAGGGTACAAAGAGCCACGAAGGGCTTTCAAGGACACGACCTTCAGCAATAAAGTATTCGACTAAGAAGAAGAAAGTATGTAGGTACCATTTTGTTCGATAACTTCTTGCCATCTTGTAGGTAGGGACATGATTCCATTGCTATAAAAATTTTGGGGCTTCTGATCAAAATACCGCGACAATTGGTTTGGCAGTCCTCTCGTGATGTTAACCTGACACTGCCTAAAGAATTCTGAATTTAAAGAAATCTGATTTCTATTTAACGAAACTATATAAAAAAGCGTGCTTATAACTATTTATGAGAAATAGAATAACAATCATTATTATCTCAGCCTATAGTTAGTTGTCCACTGCTGAACATATTGCCTATTCACTTGATTTCCAGTATAGCCAGTCTGTTGCCACCGGTTTTCATCGTGACCCAGCGATTTTTACTAGGTCTTTGGTCTATCTGTTAGGTGGGCTTACCACACTGCGCTTGTCAGTACGTGGTCAATAATCTTTCTGCCCGTATCAACAAATTTAGATTTAAAAAAACCTAATTAATAGTAAAAAAAGGCAAATTACTATGTGGCGGGTAGCCATCATACAACACAAGATATTTGCCCGACGCCTTAATCTCGCTTACGACATTTTCAAGATAAGCTTGCATATACATAAGTTCCGAACAACAATATTGGACAGCAGCGGGTTATATTGCTCGGTAGACCGATGGTGAAGACCTTAATTCAAACTATAAAGTACTGCCTATTTCTGCCGTGAAGCAGTAATGCGTTTCGGTTTGAAGGGTGGGGCAGCCGTTGTAACTATACTGAGACCTTAGAACTTATATCTCAAGGTAGGTGACGCATTTACATTGTAGATGTCTATGGGCTCCAGTAAACACTTAACACCAGGTGGGCTGTGAGCTTGTCCACCCATCTAAGCAATAAAAAAAGATGTGTGGTGTCGTGGGGCACCGGATAGGAACGAAGTTCCATATTATAAAAATATTAATTTTAAGTTCTATTCGAGGTATAAAAAAATTATTATTCTGGTATACATTGATTTTTTTATTGATAAAAATAAAACAAGTCGCAAGCGTCAACCACTCCGCAGTGCAATGGAGCATCCTCGCCCTAGGGGAACCGCCTGCATGATCACGGTATCCCCTACGCAGGGTAAATATAATATAGCAAGAGGAATAGGAGAAAGTCTATCAACTGTGTAACAATTCGTCACTGCGATTCAGGAATTGTTGAATTTACGTGCAGCGACATCTGTTGATAACAAACTAAATAGAAAAAATCTTACGTTACGGACGTTTTTACCCGGTTAGGGTATCCCTCCGCATCGTCCCATAAGGAACGTCATTCCAAAAACCTTGTGAACTTCAACTATATTAACGCGTGCATTAGCCGTGTTTCTAATGTTGCGATCGAGAATCTTAGTCCGGGCTGAATTCACCGGCCGGTATAAACTTCGTCGCTATTGGGCAACTCTCCAAAAATTCTAAATGTACTTTACGAATTTTCGTTAATTTGTTTATTCGACTGAAACTTGTGAATTTTATACATACTGTGAGTGAAAAATCGAGCGCAATAAAAACTTTGCGACATGTTAAGGTCTGGATTGCGTTAGAATAAAAACTTTATAAAAACTTTTTAACATAATTAAATTAAAACTACTTTTACGGTTTAGTCTGGATTTTTTATTGTCAATGTATTATTATATAAATGAATACAGTTGAATATTCTGAAAATGGTCGAAAAATAATCAAAGAATTGCGTTTTCTGAACAATATTTTAAGAAAACAACATTTAAAGCCTTTATTTACATAAAAATTACGTAAAAAAAAGGTTTTTCTTTACATAATATATTTACGCCTCGGGAGAATCGAAGATAATGCTGTACCATATAAACGTCACCTTAAGTACTTTCTGGAATGCTTGCATCAGAACTCCAATTTTTTCTCTCACTACATTGACAGACAGACAGACGTCTTCACTGCTACAACAGTGTATTAAGTGATTATTGAATCCTGCATACAAATCGAAATACATATTTGTTATTCAAGCACAAATATAATTTGAAAAATCGACTTTAACGCCTATTTTGAATGCATTTTCACTACTAAGAAGAATCGGCCAGAAACTTGGGGCTTGCTCTTTTTGAATATAAATAGGTACAAAATTTACATCATTTATCAAATCATATATGATGAGCATGACAATACCTAGAACAGGTTAAATTACTGAGCTTTGACTAAGAATCCGACTTGTGGTCCGCACTCTTGTGAGTCCGCACGGGTAGGTACCACCACCCTGCCTACTTCCGCCGTGAAGCAGTAATGCGTTTCGGTTTGAAGGGTGGCACAGCCGTTGTAACTATACTTGAGACTTTAGAACTTATATCTCAAGGTGGGTAGCGTATTTACGTTGTAGATGTCTAGGCTCCAGTAACCACTTAACACCAGGTGGGCTGTGAGCTCGTCCACCAATCTAAGCAATAAAAAAATTTATACTGTTTGAGTGTGGAACACAATTTTAATCCATCGTTATTTTTACACGCTTTATTTAATATTGACCTTAATCTTCTAATATTACGACGTATGATTATTTCACGGCAGAAATTAGCAAGATACTGGTCCCTTGCTCTGAAAGTCGTATGTGCAAAATTGCTGTACATTGCTCATAATTGAAAGTCAGTTAATCGAATCATCGGTTTTGCTTGAGTCTTTTTAAGCAATATGAGCCCAGAGTTTTGAGGAAGGCTGTTTAGCTTTACTGTTAATTTATTTGTGGTACATATAGAACGGGCACGCAACTAGCCTCGAGTATAGAAGTCCCTCAGCCAATAGTAATCAGCAGCCAGCGCATACGCTTTTAAGAGTCGAGGAGATGGGGCCTAAACCTAGAATGACACAGTTCGTGATGACGCGCTCGGTCTCCCGATCCACTAACGGTGCTTTTAGGTACCCCAAGCACCGGTCCTCGTTCTCGTCGAACCCGTCGCTTGCGACGAAGGGCTCGGCGAGTAAATTAACCCATAGACACAATCCACTGAGTTTCTCGCCGGATCTTCTCAGTGGGTCGCGTTTCCGATCCGGCGGTAGATTCTGCGAAGCATTGCTCTTGCTAGGGTTAGTGTTAGCAACGTCGTCAGGTTTGAGCCCCGTGAGCTCACCTACTATTTAAGGTTACGATGAAATGGTCTCTCAAGACCATCAGCTTAGGTAGGGAAAAAAGATGCCGCGCTGTGATCTCTGCATCAGTTTTGCGACTCTCTTACGACCAGATACTGGCCTCATACAAAAGCTCCGTACAGTCCCACCTCTACCTTGTAGAGGGGACGCGGCGCCTGGTCAACCTCCGCAGTGTTGGCCAGGAGGCGGCCCAATATGAAGGCCGCTCTCATGACCCCGGGGTCAAGGTCAACCAAGCGAACGCGAAGATCTATTTACGTGATGAAAACCCTAAATTTATACGTTTTCAAATCTAATATGAGTTTTCTAAGCTTACTGGATACAGGGTTTCAGTGACGCGGGCACTACGGAGCCAAAGCTATATGACGTCAGGGACCCGCGTACTATATTTTACTTTATGTTGGCCCGCACATAGGGCGTGTAACGAGTTTTTTCGTTAATAACCTTTGTTGTGCTTACGAAGGCAATTTGGTGTTTTCTGTTCGGATAGAGAAAACGTATTATTTTATTGATTAAGTATTTATGTAGTGAGATCCTTTTGCGTGGCTCAGACCATAGATAATACTTAATATGGATTGGGCATTTTTTAAATGTCATTTATTAAATAATCAAATGACATTTATGTATACTGTTCAGACCGCTCGGCAGTGTTGCCATGGCTGTTTAGAAATGCTACTCTAGCTTTACATTGAAAACTAAAAAGACGATCATGAAAATATTATGTAAAAATCAATAAATCGTATTGAAGGGCGGGGTTAAAACGACATTTCACTTAATTCTTCTTCTTTTTCTCCACCTTATCCCATTAGGTGGGGTCGGCACAGCTATTTTTTCTCTTCCATTCTCTTCTATCAGCCGTCATCTCTATACTCACTCCTCTCTTTCTCTCATATCGTCATTCACATACTCCATCTATGTCTTCTTCGGTCGACCTCTTCCTACTTTGCACTACCATTTCCATACATTATTTCATTTAATTCGCGACAAATATTTTTCTAATTAAAAGCACCTTTGGTTTGGTATTAACATCAACAGTTCGATGTGTTTAATTGAACTTTATGGAAGTTTACTTCATTAAAATAGCTCAAGTTTTTTTGTTATGATAATTTTTCCAAATTTTAGTCTTTAGATGGCTCTCTTTTAAACTTGCAAAAATGTTGCTTAAGCCTAATAAGCCTTTCGATATGCGAGCTTCTCCAAATATCCTCATTTATTTGGTCTTGCTATGCGAACCGAGGAATGATGAGTAAATATTTTGTTTTCATCAGCAAAAATCTGTTTGGAACATTGAAGGCAGATTCGATCTGTTGAATGTATTGATCAAAGCGATATCGTTAGAAATTTGATGTAGTTGTCAAAATAAATATCCGCTATGAAACATTTTGGACAAGGATCTTTGAAGATTGGCAAGCAATGTTAGCTATTTTAAGCATCAAAGTAAGATTCTTGCATTGGCCTGATTTATTATTTAAGGATCCGTTGGCTTGGCCCACCTTTGCCATTAAAAGTCTCCTTTATTAAAATTTATTTTATTTCGACTGTAGAGGAGATTCATTCCTTCATGCATATTCCTTTTACGATATCGTCAAAAGTAACGCTTTATTTACTGCCGTTCTAAAAGCACACGTAACGTACACACGTAAAGCATAAATTCGTGTTTCTAATTTCCTGTTTGTTACGTCTTTACTGCATCTTGTTTTTTATTACTATGAATATGCAGGAGCTTTGACGTTATAGTATAAATTTCATCCATGTTGGAAAACAGGGTAGGTTAAGGTTCGATAAGGAATAATTCCTTCTCCGTTTCAGGTAATTCAAATTAGCAAGATTAATCATCTTCGGTCTCCACGAAGTTTTTGTACAAAATCTAAAGGTGACTTGTCATGTGGTGCTCTATAAATTTGGAATTCGAAATCGATGAAAAAAGTTTTATTACATTTCTTGTGGTTAGTATTATTATTTAGACTAGAGGTCCCGCAGTAGTCGAAGTTCAACTATATTTAATTGGAATTGTAAGTTTGTAACTATTATGATTGTATTTTCAACGCCAAGACTATACTATAGAAAAATAATAACAAAGACAAAAAATATTTAATCTATTCTCAATTTGACCACAGACGTCAAGAACAAAAGCTTGACAATAAATCAATATATGCATGCGTGTGTGCGTCAAATACATGGTCTGTAGTGTGTGTAATGTTTTCTTTATTGATTTAATGAATCTTTTATGCATTATTTTATTAAATATTAGCATTGTGCACTTCTTCTCTATATTCTCTATAAGTGTGAGATATTTCATACTCCTCCGTCCGCTTAATTTTCGTAAAAAGGGATACAAAGTTTTTGCTTCACGTATTAATATATAGATTAGAATTCTTAATCATTACTTTTGCCATTGTTCTTTAATAAATAGCCCTAGCAGCGTGGCTACACTTTTAGGGAATAAATAATGATGTTGTTCATTAGATTCGTATTTTAAGGGAAACGAAATAACGCAATTAAGAATTGGGTCAGATGATCTCAATTACCCATCGAGCTAATTGTAAGAAGGTATTATTATTGTTTTATGAACGTATTTTTCAGTTGTGATAATGGAAGCGGCAAATATTCTACTATAAGTACAAAGACTGATCGCCCGAAACAAAAAAAAATGGAGGCAGTGATAAAAATTTGCAAAAACGTATGGAAACAAAATGAAAATACACTTTGGCATCGGGTAAACGTTGTGTATAGACTGTTATGAACTAAATTTTAGTATTCGGCAGTAAATAGGCTATTTTCTGACGTTAAAGAGCGACGGTGACCACTCACTATCAGGTGAGCCATGTGCTCGACGACGTGGAAAGGCAATAAAAGGTTTTTACTGGTGGTAGGAGCTCTTGTGTGTCGGCACGGGTAGGTACCACCATCTTGTCTATTTCTGCCGTGAACCGGTAATGCGTTTCGGCTTGAAGGGTGGGGCAGCCGTTGTAACTATACTGTGACCTCAGAACTTATATCTCAAGGTGGGTGGCGCATTTACGTTATAGATGTCTATCGGCTCCAATAACCAATAAACAAGTGGGCTGTGAGCTCGTCCATCCATCTAATAATCCCAAGCCTATGTTATGCTTTGAGGTTTGAAGGGTACGGCAGACGTATTTCATCATGATGCCCATATCTGGTAACAACATTTGGCGAAAGACTCGCTCGTGTGACCGGACCAAATACACGAAAGCGACACATTAAATGGCTGAATTGTTTTCAATCACCGAAACACAGACATATATACTTTGTGGCAAGCATAAACTAGTTTTCTTTTTTTTGCGAAAACGAAAAAGTAATATGCTGTGGTTTTACGGGCTTCATCCACACACTAGGGAAATCCTAGTCGGGTTCAAAAGTAATATTATATTATATAAATCCCTTTTCGGGCTTCAGGTATTTCGTCTAGTTTCGTTAAGTCCGGTCCGATGATTTAACCTTAAAAGTTAAACAGATCGGTTTACGCACGAACAGATTTCGATCATAGTTCGGACTAACCGAAGCCTGTAAGAGTAATTGAAATAAAGCTTGAGCAAGGGTGAATGATGCCTTCAGATTGCGATTGTGTGTGTAGTGAGCTGTGGCTATACGCAACTACTGCCAAATTGACTGAAGGTAGGAACCCTCACGTATAGATACCGTCATCCTACTTCAAGGTATATTTAGGCCACAAAAAAGCATTTCGATCTCTTCCTTTTCTTACGTGAAAGAGAGAGAGACAGAGAGAAAATGACCATTGGCGAATTATCTGTTTGCATTGAATTAGGTGATTGAACTGTAATGGGATCAACCATAGCCATGACCACTGCTTTGAAATCAAGCATCTCATTCGAAATATTATGGCTCATGGTGCCTATCACAACTAAATGTGTGAGCTTGTACAAATGTCGATACATCACAAAAACTACATTGTCCAAATATCAATGCTTACTGAACAAGGTTCCAAGTCCCCTGGGCCCTTATAGGGCTTCGTCCAATTACCTGAAATTTCTGACAATCAACTAAAACCCTTCAACTATCAATCTGCTAGGAAATGGGGCAACAAAGGACCATTTAGGACCCCCATTACGGCGACGGTAACTCTTTTCATGGCGTAAAACTCCATAATCACTTCATCGTTATACGCTCTATTTCGTTAGGGCCGGTCGGTTAGGTCAAGAGCTTGTAATGTTATTTTTAACGTGTATGTTTTTATTTTTAGATTTCTTTCATTCATCTGCTCATAAGCGTAAATATTCATTACATATGTACTAGTAAAAGTAATGTTAATAATTTATTTAATTCTTAACAACAAAATATCGTTGTTCGATTTCGGATCACAGTGAAGACGTAGGTTAAATACATTTTCACTTAAATGCTGATTTCATTTTGTTTTCTTTATAAGTGAAAAAAAAAACTCATCTAGTAAATTGGTTCTTCGTCGTTCAATTGTAAAAGAAATAGTGTATTAATTAATTAAGAAATAGATTGAACGCTTCTTTGAAAGGGCAAATTTCAGAGGATTGATAATACTGTCGTCATAAAGAGGGCTTGAGTTCAAACGAAAATATAACCAACGTAATATAAATCTAAATACATTCCGCTTTAATATCTTCTCATTTCAAATTTATAATGAACTATCATCTAGGTTAGGAACATTCAATTCATCATACTCTTGCTTGGAACGCAAAAGTAACTTTTTCAGTCTTAATGGGAGTGGCGGTTTATGTCGCTTTGATCTTAATAAATTAAGATTTTAACCAAGATTTATATTTTAAATACTGTAGTCGAACGAATATCGAAGGATCCAGAATGCTCGAGAATTACAACGCCATCTATTATCAGATAGCGGGAACTACGACTAGAGATGTGAAGAATATTTTCGATGATTCTAGGGATGAGGTATCGGCTATAAAAGCGTTGTAGAGATGGCACGCAGTCAGTCAGTAATCGGAACTAATCGAAGCGAAACAGCGAACGGATAACCTGAAACGAAGCGGAACAAGCGAATTGAGAGTTTTAAAGTGTTTATTGAGTATTTTTAAGTGTTTGTGCAGTGTTTAAGTGTTTTAAGTGCTGAATACAGTTTTTAGTTGTACTTTGGTGAAATTTTTATTTTTCCCGAACCCCAGCGCGTAACAATACGTCATGTTTTAGGCTGTTTAAGAAACGTGGTTGTTCTTTGTTGCTTTTGCAGAGACGAGTTCTTCGATCATGCTATTTTTGCATGATAAGAAGTAGGAAGTAAAAGTTTATTAGTTTACTTCTGCTGACTATAGTTAGAATCGATGATCTGGCCAACACAGGAATTTGCTGGTCACGGAAAGACGGTCGTCGTGGTGATCTTCAGGCGAATTAGGCTCATGTTCAGCAGTGGACGTTATTCGGTTGATGATAATAGAAAAAACCAGTAAAGTTGATTGAGATTATCTTCTCTATCTCTATAGTCCCGGAATTACGGCCTCTTACTACTGTCAGCTCCACACTAAAGTCGTCGTGGCCTAAAGGATAAGACGTCCGGTACATTCGTATGAAGCGATGCACCGGTGTTCAAATCCCGCAGGCGGGTACCAATTTTTCTAATAAAATACGTACTCAACAAATGTTAACGATTGACTTCCACGGTGAAGACATCGTGTAATAAAAATGAAACCCGCAAAATTATAATTTGCGTAATTACTGGTGGTAGGACCTCTTGGGAGTCCACACGGGTAGGTACCACCACCCTGCCTATTTCCGCCGTGATGCAGTAATGCGTTTCGGTTCGAAGGGTGGGGTAGCCGTTGTAACTATACTGAGACCTTAGAACTTATATTTCGAGATGGGTGGCTCATTTACGTTGTAGATGTCTATGGGTTCCAGTAACCACTTAAAATCAGGTGGGCTGTGTGAGCTCGTCCATCCAAAAAAAAAAACAAAACACTTCGACTTGAATAAGAATATGAGGCTATGAAAGGAATAATCTAGGTATTTCATTTTAGTATTTAATGGCTTTAGTTAAGTTTCTGAAGTAATCAAAGAGGCATTGCTTCCAGGTGGGAGTGTTTAGGACGGAAACGACGGTATCATTATAAACAAATCCTCAGAGCACCCTCCTGTCATACCGAATACTTTCAATTACAAATTAATGTCCTATTTACTCATTTTGTCTAAACACCGATGTTCAAACTAAACAAAATGTTCACGATTGACTTCCACGGTGAAGGAATAACATCGTGTAATAAATATCAAACCCGAAAATTTACAGTTTGCTTAATTACTGGCGATATGACGTCTTGTGAGTCCGCACGGGTAGGTACCACCACCCTGCCTATTTCTGCCTTTCGGTTTGAAGGGTGGGGCAGCCGTTGTACTGTACAAACTAAGACCTTACAACTCATATCTCAAGGTACGTGGCGATATTTTCGTTATAGATGTCTAAGGGTTCCGGTAACCAGTTAACACCAGGGGGGCCGAGAGTATTCGTAGTAGATCGAACCTTAAACAACATCACATAATACGGGACGATAATTCGGTGTATCAATCGTCCAGCCTAAAAGCGTAATATAACATTCATTATGCATTACAAATCCAATATTACTTTCTACATACGAAAAGAATGTAGTTTACAAACGACACAGGAGCAATTTCTCTTCCAAACTGAAATACTACTGAGAAAAAAAAACTAATATTGAAACGGGGGATTAAAGGCGCAGTAAATAACAATACTCTGCTTTGAGTTACGACTCTCGTACATTTGCTTCGGGAATATTGTTGGAAAAAATTGGAAAAAGAAAATACGTGTCCTTTCCGACAAAGTAATTTTGAGGTGTTTTAAGGGTTTTCCTGACTATTTTGCCTTACGTTTTGGCACAGCAACCAACTGAACAGGTCATAAGAAATTGGTAGCATCTGTAGTCTCATCATCGCCTAACATCACACTATTTCTTGTGTAGTGCTGTGTTGACCAAACTCTTCGTTTGCCAAAAATCACAGTTTTGGTAACTGCGAAAATCTAAAGCCAAACGGGTAGATTATGAATTCATATAATTTCACATCATCTTCATCATCTCAGCCTGTCTACTGTCCACTGCTGAAAATAGACCTCTCCGACTGATGTCGAGATAATAGTATAGCTATTTTATTATTCAGGGAGATTTGGCCACACGGGCAGATACCACACCGTGCCAATTATGCCTGTATTACAGTTTTAATGATGACCAAATGTTTACAAAATTTAAGTCTATGACCCTTTTAACCAACACTGGTCTCTTAAAACCATTTATGCCGCAAATTTGTTCAACAATCTACAATATTGAAGAAAAATATCAATGAAATTAAAATAAGCATTTCGGTTTATCCACTGGCCTAATTGAAGAGATCAAGCGTATTTGGACACGTCACTTTGAAGAATCGTGTAAAAGCCCTCATATGACATGCACGTACGGGATAAGGAAAATATTAGTTGAGGTCCAGCATGCGCCTGATGGATGATGCGGCAAACAAAAGGGGACACATTGTAGATTACTATTAATGTTCTGTATCATAAGTGTCAGATAGATCGGATACTGTTGAAGGGAGTATACGTATTTTGGCGAATGGAATCAACGGAGGTATGTTAAAAATAACTTTTGGTGTTTAGCGTAGCTTTCTCAACACTGGTTATTTGTGGGCACAAGAGCGGAATCTTAAACAAAATGCACCGTAGTTTAGCATTTAATCGATTAGATTCAAAGGTCTTATTGTCCATGGTTGGGTTTACCATTGATTAAGTTATCTACTAAGTGTCATCTACTAAAAGTCATCTAATAAGTGTCATCTAGTTAGTGAACATAATATAACCCAGATGTCTTGAATCTAGATGTGCCAATAGCTATCCTTTATCACAAAAGGCTACAGAATTTGCATGTCGCTTATGCAAGTAAATATATGCTGATTATTGAAGACCTCCGAGCATGTTGCCTTTAACGGGAGCTTTTGATGTTATAAAATTACCCCAGTTTCGTTTTGAAAATTTGCAGACGCATAATATCCGATTCAATGATACTATTCCGTCTAATTTAATATTTTAAGTTCTTAAGAATGCTATAGTCACATAAAATGATCAGTGTAGTAAAAGTTATTGTTGATTAGCTATATTGTTAGTCTTGATAGCATTTATAATAATAGATTGCATTGTACAAAAACTAGAAAAACAACAAAAGAATACAGCAAACATAACTAATATTGAAAAAAAGAGGAATATTTTTATACGCTTCTTAGTCTGATTAGGATCCTTCCTTTTTTTTCCTACCTAAGTTGATAGCCTTGATAGGCTATTTCAGCGTAACCTTGTGAGCTCACGGGGCTCAAACCAGAGTGATGCTATCACTGACCCTAGCAAGAGCAGTGCTTCGCAGAATCGACTCACTGAGAAGATCCGGCGAGAAACTCAGTGGACTGTGTCTATGAGTTAATTCGCTCGGTGGACGGTGACTGGTGCTTATGGTACTTAAAAGTACCGTTAATGGATCTGGAGGATACGTAATGACGTGTTAAGGATCCTTACGTATAATATACCATAGCACTAGTAAACATTGGAATGACTGTTAGCTTCGTGGTGCAACTGGACAGAATGGTAGTGCCCATTTGCATGGGTTGCTACAATCTTCACCTACCATACTTTGCTTCGGAATTTCTCCCTTGGTATTGCTCATGACAGAGTGGTCGTGAGCATTGCGACTTGGTATTGCGCATGACAGAGAGTGATGATACTTCAGGTCTTGGTAGCAAGTTTCGCATATTTAGGAACCAGAAGATTGGATATTAGGGAGTTCGATTATAAAATAGCTCAGGGTAGTGATTTGGATGATACCAGCCTCTTCTGATTAAAGGTCGGTCAGAATATGGTGACTAAGAACATCTAATTTAATATATATATCTTACATACATAACGTCATAACTCGTATTCCGTGGAACTGAGTTAATTTTTATAAAAATCAATAAAGCCTAATTTAATTGTAATTAATAATATGATTATTGAAATTCTCAACAAATAATTTTCGCAATGACAAGGGAAGGGGACAGCTTCGTTCTGACTCACGCGAGGTCGTCTATGAACGCGTCGAGACGCCTACCGTTCACATTCGTCTGATGGCAGTTCCACCTTTTTTTTTTTTGGTCTAGAGGAAATCGCCGGACTTCCGCCCTTTTCTGGGGATACTGGGCGGGGTATGTCAGAGTCGAACGGACTAAAACCTCCTGTCGCTCAACAACCAACGTCCAAACCTCGCATGAGACAGAACTCATGACAAGGCAAAGGGGGGAAAGTGAATCGTTTAGTGCGGAGCACATCTCTCCCATCACCCTCCCCCTCGAAACGCCGTCAATAACCTAACCTAAAAATAATAACCATAACCTAAAAATCGCAATAAAAGATAGCGCGGTATTAAATTTGCGACTCATGAAAACTGTCCATTAAGAGGATTACATTAAAAATGAAATTATATCTTATATGTGGCTTTTACTTCCACTTACAGAAAATTGTATCGGCAGCTTATATCATGAAAAATTTATTACGGTAAATACGTAGGTTTTTCCGAGAACCTTCTCCTCACGTTAAGTTATTTTGTCACGCCCGCTTAAAGACTGAAAATGCTGGTTAAATATGTCGTGGAAAACGACTTATGTAATATTAAGGCATTGCTTAGATTACTATTTAAATAAGAAAAAAGGTAATTTTGATAAATATAAAATATATATATATATATATAGACGCCGTAACGCCTGAGTACAAAAAAGCTTACGTGGACAAAGTTTTTTTATTTATTGCTTAGATGAGTGGACGAACTCATAGTCCACCTGGTGTTAAATGGTTACTGGAGCCCCTAGACATCTACAACGGAAATGCGCCACCCACCTTGAGATATAAGTTCCAAGATCTCAGTATAGTTACAACGGCTGCCCCGCCCTTCAAGCCGAAATGCATTACTACTTCACGGCAGAAATAAGCAGGGCGGTACCTATCCGCGCGGACTCATAAGAGGCCCTACCACCAGTGAATTATATGAGTATATTAATCGTATAGTTTAATATATCAACTGTTATTTTTGTTAATATTACGTCGACCAACAAATTTAAGTGCAAAAAGTTCTGATCAGGGTTTAAAAAAGTCCTCGGCATCCTTTTCTGCCTTGAAGCAGTAATGCGTTTCGGTTTGAAGAGTGGGGCAGCCGTCGTTACTATACTTGAGACCTTAGAACTTGTATCTCAAAGGTGGGTGGCGCATTTACGTTGTGGATGTCTATGGGCTCCAGTAACTACTTAACATCAGGTGGGCTGTGAGCTCGTCCATCCATCTAAGCAATAAAAAAAAAAAAAAATTATCTGCGTGATTCAAACAACTAAAATATTTAATTCTAAAATAGAAATCGATGTAGTCTAGTTCGAAACGCCACCTTAATCGCTCACCTATATATATAGGTATATATAAAAACAAAAGTTATTTGTTTTTTAATCTTAACCAAGTTGAAACAAACAGGGTTTCATTACGATATTGGATTCCATAAAGCGCTCCAGACCAATTCCTCGGGGCGAATGGGAAAAGAACACAAAAAAAAATCTAATAAAAACTCGTTTTTCCCTTGAAATATGGCAATTACCAAGTTTGCATTGGAATAGAATTATGGTAATAGAATATAGGGCGCGAGGTTTACTATGGTAAACCAGTTATGGCGTTTCACGTTGTATTTTTTCTTTCTTTTCTTGTATAATTGATGAATTTATTACGAGTTCTTTGTATTTTTTATTAATATATTTGATTTTCTCGTTTTCGAAAAGTACAAATTTAATCTAATTTCGGAGCTTAGTTTTTGAAATTGCTTTTGTTTGATTGTGTTAGGGGTTTCCGAATGTTCGACAGAAATGGGGTTTTTGATGGAGTTTGACAATTTGCTGGTTATTTTTATATTTCGCGAAATGATCAAGTTACGATTGCGAGTCCACACGAGTAGGTACCACCACCCTGCCCATTCCTGCCGTGAATGCGATTCGGTTTGAAGGGCGGGGCAGCCGTTGTACTGTTAAGAGTGAGTTACAACTTATGTCTCAAGGTGGGTGGCGGCATTTATGTTGTAGATGTCTATGGGCTCTGGTAACCACTTAACATCAGGTGGGCCGTGAGCTCGTCCACCCAGCAAAGCAATTGTACTTACCCGTACGGACTTACAAGAGGTCCTACCTACTAGTAGAATGTTGTTGTTACAAATGAATTTCAATATTTTCCAGTACACACTAATCTTTTATTTCAAACCACCTTTACAGTTATAGTTCGGCTTTTACTCTTAATTTATTATTCAATTGATTATGCAATTTCGAAAATATATACATTTATATACCATACATATACTTTTGAGTCTTACCTACACCCATTTTATAATAATTCCACTAATTTTCAATTGCTAATTAACACTAAAATATATCTCAAAAGTTTATATTTTAAAATTTACACTGCCTTAAATAATTATTATTTTTTTTTCATTTCCTGAATATTTTACATTTTCAGAGATGTGCCCTTTTCGAAATTGCATATTCAACTACACTGTTTAGTGTCAAGTGAAACGTAAAAGTCTAGAAATCTAGAAAAATAGATCGTAGCAGTAGCTGGCACATAATATTCAAATGTAACAATAACAACTCAGTCGTGCTTGATAACGAAACACTTTAAAATATTCGTAATATCTGAAATAACTTAATGAGAGTAAAATTCTCGAGATTATCTCGTAAAAAATAGTTTTAATTATGCCAACGGCTAACGAAAACCGAAGAAAATAAAATATTCATGGTTTATAAAAGACTAAATTAACATTCGTTTACCATCAAAATTAGTATAAGTGTAGATTTTAATGTTTTATTTATATATATTATACATATTATTATATTGTTTTTTTAGTCTACTTTAAATTGTCGGTCGAACATGTAAAATGTTCGGGAAATAAAGTCATTATTACTATTGTTACGGCGATAAGAGTAATGCCATCTATCGCCGAATAGTCGAACGAATATTGTAGGCAGCGGCTTGGCTCTGCCCCTGGCATTGCTGACGTCCATGAGCGACGGTGAACACTTACCATCAGGTGGGCCGTGTGCTCGTCTGCTTACAAAGGAAGAAGAAGAAGAAGGGTCGTCATACCCCCTCACGGGGGCATGGAACGGGCCTCGGGGCAAACCCCACTGCCCGGGACGAAGCTCCCTGCCACATAGGGCAGGGGTGGTATAGATGCGGGAAGAAGTAGGGAGAGGTACGCTGTTCGCAGCGCGCACGGCTGCACTACATCGACAAAATAATAAATACTTATATATAATACGATGGGCTTGGTTCTGTTGGGCGGAGTGATGCCCGCGGAGCGCCGGCTGCTGTCCTCTGCTTGAATTTTTTTTTTTTTTTTTTTTTTTTTTTTTTTTTTTTTTTTTTTTTTTTTTTTTTTTTTTTTTTTTTTTTTTTTTTTTTTTTTTTTTTTTTTTTCCCTAACTACTAACTATAACTAACTAAAACTAAACTACGATACTAACTATTAACTACTACTATTTACAATATATACAAGGGCTAAGGGCTCCCCAGAAGGGGAAGACCGTCGCGGGGAGGGACCGACATAAATAAATCACTCCCCTTAAGGGGGAGTGGTCCACCCAAACGGGCGGTAGAAATGGGTCCCCATAGGGGGGCACCCCAACAGTGTGGGGGGAGATGAAGAGTGTGGACAGCTCAGTCCCATGGGGGCACTCATTATGAGCACTCCCATATCACTCCGGTTAAGCCGACTATCTTACCATAGCCGGGGGTTCCAGTAGCTCCCAACCTGGAGGCCAACACCGGCCGGAGGAGAAACCTCGCATAGCGGGCGGCCGCCAACGCCGACTTGGCGTGGGCGGTCATCCTCAAACTCCGGTCGATATTGACTCCCAGGTATCGGACACTGGGCCTAAACTCGACATTGACTCCACGGAGACTGAGCTGTCCTGGGACGGCTCTTGTGCGGACCGGACCGAAGAGGATAGCCGCGGTCTTCCCCACGTTGACCGCGACCCTCCATCGGTCCAGCCACTGGGGCAGTAGGTCCAACAGCCTCTGCATCCTCGAGATGGCCGCAGAGGGGAAATTAGAGGACGAGAAGTAGGCGCTGTCGTCGGCAAACAGCGCCAACTTCACGTCGGCTTCCCACGCTTGGAGGTTGCCCTCAAGCGTAGGAATGTCGTTGGTGTAGAGAGCGTAGAGGACTGGTGCCAGGACGCTTCCCTGGGGAACTCCGGCCGTGACTGGGCGCACCGACGACTTTGCGCCCTCGACCGCGACAAGGAAGGATCTTCCCTCCAGGTACGACCCCAGCAGTCGCACATAGGCGTGCTGGAGGTCCGTGTTCTGCAACAGCTTGTAGATCAGTCCCGCATGCCAGACACGGTCGAAGGCCTTCTCGATATCGAGAAAGACTGCGGCCGTGTACTGGCGCGCGTTGGACCGATCCGCCAAGTGGTGCATAACGCGGACCAATTGCAGCGTTGTCGAGTGACCGCTGCGAAACCCGAATTGCTCGGGTCTGAGAAGGATGTGCGGCGGCACCCTTCTCAGCAGCAGCCGCTCGAACAACTTGCCCATATGCGACAGCAGAGTGATCGGACGATAACTGGAGGGATTTCTCCTATCCTTGCCGGGTTTGGGCAGGGCAATAACCTTGCCCAATTTCCAAATTCCCGGGAAGTGTCCTGTGGACAGAATGGAATTGAACAGTCGTGTCATGAATGACACGACCGTTTCGGGGAAGTGGAAAAATGCGAGGGAGGGAATACCGTCCTCGCCCGGCGCCTTGCGCCTCTTCATCCGCTTGATGGAGAGGCGCAATTCACTGGGAGTGATGAAATCACCGTCTCCCAACGGTGGCACCGGGGAGGAGAGTAGGCTTGCTACGCTCTCTTCCACCGATTGGTGGAATGCGGCCTCTGAGGGTGCAGAGTTATTTGGAGCGAACTGCCGCTCCAGCATTACGGCCAGGACATCGGCGCGGGCCTGAGCCGAGAAGCATCGGTTGCCCCTCTCGTCCACGAGTGGACAAGTCGGGGCAGGCCGATTTGAGAGCTGGCGGCAAAGTCGGTGGAGGGACACGGACGAGGGGTCCTCACGGGCCTCCTCGATCCGTTCCTCCCACGCATAGCCCCGATAGGAGCTAATCTTCGCCGCCAACTCCGCTTCAAGCTCATTAAGCTCGCGCTTGATCCTGGGACAACGAGTTGTCGCCCAGAGCCTCCTCAGGCCCCTCTTCCGGCGAATAATCGCTTTCAGATGGGCCGGGAGTATACCTCTGGGCCCGCCGCTGGGCACAAGAGTCGTCGCCTGGTCGATCGCTCCCCTGATGGAGTCGACAAGGCGGACTGCCGCGTCGTCGACCCCCTCAGGGGTGTTGGGGTCCTGAATTACGGGAAGGTCGACTAGGCGTCTCTTAAAGAGCTCCCAGTCGACCTTCGGTCGTAGGGGCGAGGTCGCAACCCGGGTAAGCCCCATTCCCAGTGTGACCAGGATAGGGAGATGGGGGGTACCCAGGTCGTACAGTGCCTCAATAGTTAAGGGGCACCGTAGCCCCTTATGAACGCACACATCCAACACGTCGGGCTGGAGTTGCGCGGCGGTCGGAATGTGCGTGGGTTCGTCGGGGCCGACCACAGAGTAGTCGCCCCTATCGGCATCTTCTAACAGCCGCCTGCCCACTGCTGAGTTCAGTCGGGAGCCCCACGCGACGTGCTTCGCGTTGAGGTCCCCGACCAGCAGAGCTGGGCGGCTGTCGCAATTCAGGACCCGTCTTATGTCCCCGGGGTGGAAATCAGGCCCCGGGGGTCTATACGCGGCATAAACCCGCATATCTCCCCCCGAGGTGTGGATCCTCACACCGATCGACCTTGTCGATGTGAAGGCCAGCAAATCCAACTGATCATGCACCACGTCTCGCCTGACGAGCGCCGCAGTGCCCCTGAACGGCGTCCCGGCAGGACTCACCTCGTCACGTCGGTACATGAAGTAGTTTGGAATCCTGAACACATCCCGAGGACGTAGCTTGGTCTCGCCCAGGAGCACAACCTCAGGGTTGTACTCCCGGGCGAGAACCAAGAGCTCGTTCTTGCGGGGTTTTACCCCGCCGGGGTTCCAATAAATGATGCGCAGTTCCTGGCTAGCCATTGAACTGCGCAATCATTCGGTAGAACCCCGACAAGAGAGCCCCGAAAGGGCTGGCTCCCGAGGCGATCTCACGGATCACTCCGGAGACCACCTCGGACAATTTCTCCCAGAGCGCGAGAAGCCATGCAGCAAAGCCGGCAGGTTGTGAGGCCTGCCGACCGCTGCGCTGCTCGCGCTGAGGGTGGGGGGAAGAGGGGGCAGAGTATTGCCCAACGGCTCAGGTTGAGCTTGAGGCAATGTTTGGGGCAATGTTTGTCCCTCCAGTTGTGGAGGGTTAGGGTCGGCAGTTACGTTGGCTTCCATGGCCTCATGAAGTTGTTGGTCCACTTCCATGTTTCTGGCACTGCTCTCTCTCGCCATTTTCTTCAAGAGTTTCTTCCTCTCCTTTTTTTTTTTATTTTTAATTTTATTTTTTTTTTATTTAGGGGCTGAGCCGGCTGTCTGGCGAGTGTCGTGGGCTGTGGTGACAGCTATAATTTGGGCTCGGCCACGAGGAGTGGGGTTGGACGTTTTGGTCTGTCGCGGCGGGTTGGCCTGCGCCATCAGCGTGGTCGCTGACGGCGCTGCCTCCACTACCGAGACAGACGGAATGGTAATAGGAGGGGGAGGGGCTGGGGTTTGGGAAGATTTCCCTTTCCCCTTCCCCTTTCCCTTAGGGATGGGAACAGGTGCTACTGGAGCGACTGGAGCCGGGACATTCCTGGGCCGAGGCACCGGTGGTGCAGGAGGGGGGATGGTTACTCCCATCATCCTGGCCCTCTTGCGGTAGACCACACACCGCCGATCGATGGCGGCGTGGTCCTTCCCGCAATTTGCACAGGATAATGGGCCATCCCTTGGCCTCGGGCAGTCCGCCACAATGTGCTCGCCGGCACATCGAACGCAGCGGACCGCACGGTGACAATTGGTGGACGCGTGACCGAAGGCCTGGCAGCGGTGACACTGCGCAGGTCCTCGGTTTGGACGCCATCCCTCAACCGTCACCCCCGGCAAGTACATCAGTTCATTCACTGAATACAGCCGGGCGAGGTCTACAAAGGAAAAAAAAAAAGATCTAGTAGCATCTAGAGCGCTCGAGAAGTACAACGCCATCTATTGTCAGATAGCAGTAACACAATACTCGACTTGGGTGGAATATTCTCGATAATTCTAGGGATGTGGCGTTGGCTATAAAAGCGTTGCAGATATCTTTGCCGGGCCAGTTAGTCTATATCTATACTAATATTATAAAGAGGAAAGATTTGTTTGTTTGTTTGTTTCGAATAGGCTCCGAAACTACTGGACCGATTTGAAAAATTCTTTTTCCATTAGAAGCCGACATTGTCCCTGATGAACATAGGCTACTTTTTAAATTTTTTATTTATTTATTTTTTTGGTTTCATGTGTGTTTTAATGTTTCCGAAGCGAAGCGAGGGCGGGTCGCTAGTATTAAAATAAAACGATCGTCTTCTCCTACGCACTAAATTATAAGTCCGCTCAACCATAATGTCAGCATTGCAACTTTATCGCCGAAAAAAGGCAACGCTTCGCAAAATATTTGCTCCGACGAAAACCCGGGCACGTTCCATTCAATTCGCTTCGTTTACTTACAAATCGATAAGGAACGTACTTCGAAGACAATTCGGCATTAGATTTATAGGCACCCTTTAGCACTGAATACAGTTCGTTCGCTTAATTTTATTTGTGACTATTGACTGCTTATTCGGTCTTTCAAATAGTAAATTGGGTTTTACATCGAGCTGTTTACGTCTATATGCGGACCTTAGTTTCGTTTTCCACCCCAGAGTTTCTGACTTGTTCAATTCTGGAAACGCTAACTTATTGACTGAATCTATATATTAATACGTGAAGCAAAAACTTTGTATCCCTTTTTAAGAAAATTACGCGGACGGAGGAGTATGAAATTTTCCACACTTATAGAGAATATAGAGAAGAAGTGCATAATGCTAATATTTTTTTTAAATAATGCATAAAAGATACATTAAATCAATAAAGAAAACATTACACACACTACATACCATGTATTTGACGCACACACGCATGCATACTATTTATTGTCAAACTTTTGTTCTTGACGTCTGTGGTCAAATTGAGAATAGATTAAATATCGTTTGTCATCATAATAGTGTACAAACTTACAATTCCAATTAATTATAGTCGAATTTCGACTACTGCGGGACCTCTAGTTAAAATTAAAGGGTGTTTTTTTTTTGTCAAAGTTAAAATATCGCCATGCACCTTAATCCGCTGTGAAGCAGTAAAACTTTCTGGTTTTACGAGTGAGACAACCGCTGTGAGTTTCAACTTCATGTAAGCTGGAATACACATTAGGTTACTTATCATCCAATTCTCAATACATAATTGACTAACTATTTTCCAGTGATGCCAAATGAAACCATGGAAGTGTTCTTATTGTGAAAAACGCTAATAAGTCTGAGTCTGTGAATTGATTAAGAGCATTTTATTGTACTAATGAAATACGGAATCAAATAGAAAAAAAAAAAAATCTCAAGAGTACTCGCGGGCTTTCTATCTTATGTTGACAGTACTACGACAGAAATATTCTCTGAAATACAATTGTACCTATCGAATTTCATCACAATCAGAAGAATGGTTTTTGTTGTGAAACTATAGATTAGATAGAAGACAATACCTACTCAAAAATTCCATTACCTGATTTCTAGTCGATACAGAGTAAAAGAAGATTTGGTGAAAATCGAAACACTACTGACGCTTATTTGTAAAGATAAACTTGGTGCCCATAACAGTATTCGGAACAATAGTCTCCATTCGGCTGTAGAGATTATTGTCTTTTCTTTCATAGAAAGAAGGTTTTGTACATTTTTTGTACATTCGATTTTATTGCGTCTGTCGGAAAATAAAATGTTTGGAAGCGAATTCCATTCTTACTCTAGGGCGACGTTTCTTATCAACATTCCCAATATTTTCCATTGCGTTTTCCTGTTATCATTATCAATTTTCCCATTCAATAGCCGACATAAAGAAGACGACGGTATCAAAATGTTTTTTTTTTTTTTGTTTAGCCAGCGTGGGGGAATAGACCGGAATCAACAATTATTAGAGATATTTAGATATTAAACAAAACATTCTATTGTTTATTATCGAAACTGCGTATTTCAAAGTTGATTTGGACCGTTTCTCGGAAATTAATTTTAGCTCTATAGTAAATTTTAGATTTTGCTATTGGTAGTAGGACCTCTTGTAGTCCGCGCGGGTATGTACCACCACGCTGCCCTTTTTTAGCGTGAAGCAGTAATTGCGTTTCGGTTTGAAGGATGGGGCAGCCGTTGTAACTATACTTATCTCAAGGTGGGTAGCGCATTTACATCGTAGATGACTATGGGCTCCAGTAACCACTTAACATCAGGTGGGCTGTGAGCTCGTCCACCCATTGAAGCAATAACAAAAAAACCTCCAGCCACATCATGGGAACAAGTAGCCAGAGAATCTATGAATTAAATTTTCTCCCCCTCGACAGGGGGTCTTAGGAGATTTCTCAGTATTCGCAGGCTTTTCACCGACGTGAACAACCAGCATTCGAATCCGGCTTGATACACAACTCAAACGCGTTTACGCGCTCACTGCAGTATTTCGCTCATCCTCGTATCCTCATATGGGATTACATATAGATACCTATTACTAATACTAGTTACAGAGCAGGGATTCATCGCAAAACCGACAAAAAAAATACTGACGTCTACAGTTCGTGAACTCACCACCAAACCCGCACTTTATTCTGCAAGGCGAATTTAAAGTTGAAAAATAGCTTCGTCGTCAGACAAACAAAAGGTATGTATGTGGTTTTAAGTGCGGACTAAGTTAATAACGATATCATTGAATTCCATGAAAATTGTTACAGCATTATGTTAAGTTTGAAACTTAGATTTTACATATGTTAGCATAAAATTATCTCTGATGTTCCCTTCACATGTATTTATTACAATTTAAAGTAAACTAACATCTCATCAACATCTAACAGTTGTATGACGGATTCTTCTTCTGCGTATCTATGGACTATGAAACACTTAATGGTTCACATCATTGTTAATTAAGTGAAAATACGAATATTTTTTTTTATTGCTTAAATGGGTGGACGAGCTCACAGCCCACCTGGTGTTAAGTGGTTACTGGAGCCGATAGACATCTACAACGTAAATGCGCCACCAACCTTGAGATATAAGTTGTAAGGTCTCAGTATAGTTACAACGGCTGCCCCGCCCTTCTAACCGAAACGCATTACTGCTTCACGCAGAAATAGGCAGGGTGGTGGTACCTACCCGTGTGGACTTACAAAAGGTTCTTCCACCAGTAAAAACGCAAGAGGTCCTTAAAAAACCCACCTCGTTTTGATTTCACAAAGGCCGATCCTCAATCAATTTAAAAGAGCATTTCAGAGCAGTCACCGATTGATTGATTGATTCGTGTAAGAAGGAAAGAGCCTAATTCACTTTGATACGTTTCAGTCAATGCGCTTCGAAACACATTAATCAGGTGTTCGGAGTAGTTCGCGATTTTAGGACAAAAAGGTCTCGCACGAATGGCCGTTTGAAATTTTAATTGTGCAGCTGTGTTAATCTGTTGGATCAAACCACGCGGACAAATCATAGTGGAAATAGCTTTTTGTTAATGAGATACATACTTTAGGTCAAACCGGAATTGCAGAATTCGCGATATAACTACGTGATTTAACCGCAACACGACGAAAAATATCCGCTGGAATCCGACGACGACCAACATCCACGATTCTACTTAAATGCAATCTTAACACGAGCCGGTAACCTAACAACTGTGTCGTAAAGCCACAACCTATCGTCCTTACGAATATCTACTTGAATTAGTTTCAATGTATCAATCGATATTACTTGTCGTGTCGTAGAGCTCGGAAAGTAAGTTTACTAAGGGCTCGAAGCACTGTTTTACGTCAGCGGCGCGATATTTTCTTTATTGCGTGTATGTCCACTTCGTGTTAGGTGATTAATAAATACATCCCTCCTATGGGATGGTACCTATATCACCACGTGAATTCCGCCACCCACCTTGAGACTTGACTCCGATGTCTATGGCTTCCAGTAACCAGCCTTGAGCTCCATATCCCATCTATCTAACGCTAGCAGCAACAAAGCTTAGCTCCTTTCTCGTCCAACCAGCCGAAGAGTTCGACGTGGAGACCCCTAAGCGACAGCCTATTGAGTTTCTCGTCGGATCTCCTCAGCGAGTCGCGATTACAATCCAATGGCAAAATCACTTTTGAGCAGTGAGGACTTCAACAGGAGTGGTTGGGCAGGTGTTGCAAAACCGTTCCTTCCCGGATAGGCCTTGGAGTTCTTCCACTCTCCGGATAAGTGGCTGATAATGACTATATTCCAACCACAATCGTTTCATCGCGAAAACAGCGTTCGAGCTGGTAAAAGTTTTCACTTCTGGCCGTTTGGTCTGCGGTATTTTTCTGCTCATTGTCAGTGAATTATACCAGTAACCTCATTCATACCGATAAAAGAGTACACATCCATCATGTTCATTATTTCAGCAGTCAAATTCTTATCGGGTCAGCGACCTACATCAGCAAATAAAAAACTACACACGGCCAGCCCAGAAAAGAGTCTATTTAGCTTTTGACGTGCAGACAATACGTAATCCAAATACATAAGGATGCCGTCAAGCATGATTGATCGCTCACTTGAAGGGCGCACTTAACTCAGATATAGAAACATACGGAGCATCAGACCGAACATACTGAGATACCGATAAAGGTTTTTTTTTCTGACAGCAACCGCCTCATCTATCTCTGCCATCGTTTTTATCACGGATCCTCGCTCATCCGATCCCCATAAAGTTTCCATTGAGTTTTTACGTTCGCCCAATTTGGTTGAGACAAAAACGTGTGTGTCTACCCTTTGGTTTTGCGTCGTCAGTTCACTTCAGACAAACTGATGGGATTACGGGATTGTTTTTTTAAATGAGCCGTCTACAGGTATGCAAAAAAATGGTATAACGACATATACACATCGAATATTATATTCTATATCTATATATTCATACGTTAAGTAAAAATTTTGTAGCCCTTTTTACGAAAATTGCGCCGTTGGAGGAATATGAAATTTCCCACGCTTATAGAGAATATGGAGGAGGAGTGCAAAATGCTAATTTTTTTTAAATTATGCATAACCAAATCAATAAATTATTCAAAAGAAACATTACACACACTACCATTTGTATTTGACACACACACACGCTAATATACTCTTTTGTTTATCGTTAAAATCTGTGGTCAAATTAAGAATACTAGTGGTCCCGCGGTAGTCGAAATTCGACTATAATTGTACGTTTGTACACTATTATGATTGTATTTTATACTTCTATAATCACAAATTTCGCCAAGACTACACTATAAAAAATATTAACAAACAATATTTAATCTATTCTCAATTTAACAAGACGTCAAGAACAAAAGTTTGACAATAAATAGTATGCATGCGTGTGTGCGTGTAGTGTGTGTAATGTTTTCTTTATTGATTTAATGTATCTTTTATGCATTATTTAAAAAAAATATTAGCATTGTGCACTTCTTCTCTATATTCTCTATAAGTGTGGAAAATTTCATACTCCTCCGTCCGCGCAATTTTCGTAAAAAGGGATACAAAGTTTTTGCTTCACGTATCAATATATAGATATTATATTATTTGTCTATAGTATAGTACAGTAAAGAAGTATAAGTCTTTGCTAATAGAACCATAATAATTGTCAAACTTATAATTTCAATTAATTATAGTCGAATTTCGACCTGGGAGACCATCATAGATACTAATGGTAGTATTAAAAAAACACGAAGATATTAACCGAGATGTGGATGACAAGCGTTGATGGCTTCACATGTCATCATTCATTATTCATCATTATCCTGCCCTTCTCCTAGTCACCTGGGGTCGGCACAACATGTTTTCTCCTTCCATATTCTTCAATCATATACCATTTCTTCGCTCAATCCTTGATGGCTTCATATGTAACAAGTTTATTCGCAATGGTGAGATTCAATCGTTTCTTTTTCAATGACGCGCTAACAAAGAATACATGTCATGCAACTTCAAAGACACCGCTCCTAAAATAGAATACAAAACCTAAATTCCGAGGAGCTATTGAATGCTTCACCTTAAATAATACTAACAATGCTTCAAACGAAAGTATGTAAATGCCACTACTGTGGTTGAAGAGAAAAAGGTTCCAAAAATATTAATCGAATGGAATTTTTACGAATACTCGTGTTGTTCATTACTTCAAAATTTACGCAACTAGAAATACGGTGAATATTTTATATTCCCTGTGCCATAATTACAGAGCTTTATGGATTCAATTAAATGAGTATTGTTTTAAGACTACTCATTTGATTGAATCCATTTAATTAAATAGTTATTAACCAATAAATGTGCAGATTTTAACCTGAGCGAAAAAACTCACAAAGCTTTGATCTAAATCTAATTTATTTATTACTAGCGGCCCGCTCCGGCTCCGCTCGGGTGTTTAACAAAATTTTCAACGATATTTGACATTGTTTTATTTTTTTAAATAAAAGAACACTTATTGCGGCATAACTATAATAGTTGTTCTACAAAGTCGTAGTACATTATTTTATTCTATCATCAATAGTTTTCGCAGGGCACGCGATGTAAAGAATATTTTAGGTAATTTTTGTACACTTTGGGTTACATTATTGAAGTTTTAGTAAGGATCCCTAATTTTATTAAAAAAATATTATAGCCTATGTCACTCGGGAATAGTCTAGCTTTCAAACAGTGAAAGAATTTTTCAAATCTGTTCAGTAATTTCGGAGCCTATTCAGTACAAACCAACAAACAAATCTTTCCTCCTCATAATATTAGTATAGAAAAGCCGGAGTCCGTATACAAAGGTTATTACAAAATGTTTTTAATGAACAAATAAGAGAAGAGAGTGTGTAGTGATACCGCCCTGTGAAATTCCAAAGCACGTCCCACGCCCTAAGCTCCATAAAAGTATTTTCATTTTTTTAAAAGTAATACGACACCGGAAAATTTTAATGAAGAATTTTCACGAATGAATCATTGCTATAATTTCGCTCACAATGATATAAGGTTATCTCATTAGAGATTTTATATAAGGTACACCGAAAATAAGGAGACGGAATATAATGTTAACGATATGGCGTGTTTAAATTTTTCACTTTGATATGAGAACGTGGAATTTTAAGTTAGTCGAATAGAGGTTTTGTGTTTTAGCTCTCGTCTATGATAATGATTCTAACGAATGAGTCAAAATATTGCGAATACAACTCCAGTTGAGCACTCGGGATTACAATGGATTTTATATTATGACTATTGTACAATCTATTGAGTATCTAATATCTGAAAATTGTGACTTTAGTCTTCTAAATCTTATTTTATACCTTTAAACGAGCAATTCTTGTATATTAATATATATATAATCTGAATCTCGGAATCTCGGATCTAGCTACGATTTATTTTCAGAAAATGTTGTTTTATTCGTGTTTTCAATAATCAACTCTTCCCGACATCTATTGGCGAATAATAATACTATTTTTCTTAATTGAGGGCAGCTAACCGCTTTAAAGTGACAACAAGATGGAGTTATCAATAAAAAACCGTCATCATCTAGTGTACTTTAACTTAATCCTTATTCCCGCAAAGGTAAGTGTTGGTAAATACTAATATACTAAAATGTACTAAAATACTAACTGGCTTACTAGTATATACCAGTAGTACTAATATATACTAGTAAGTCATTTATAGTTTCGTATCACGTCATTCGTCGTTCTGTATATCAGTATTTATATTTAGGGGATAATAATGAGTTATTATCCCCTAAATATACATGTACATATACATAACAAAATTTCAATAAAAATTAATAACACGCTTTTTTTTTTTATGAATTTTTGGGCGTTATTGCAGAAGTTCTTATTTATTTATTTTATTTATTTATTTTATTTATTTATACTTATTGTACACAAAAAGAAAATACAATAAAAACAGATTTCTTATTTATTTTTTCGTAAACAACTTTGTTGAAACACTAAATTTGAGAACCGCCGTTTTTATTGTCCGATTTCATTATTGTTAAGTGTTTCGGAAACTCTTGATTGCCCATTAGAATTTTGATTGGTACCAAATATTTGTACAGTTGTTGAACAAAAATAATTGATTTGAACTAATTGAATTAATGGAAAATTCCCAGGTTAATTTATTATTCTGTTACATTTAGTAAATTGGTGAATATTTTGAAGTCCAGCACGAAATTGTCATATATAAAAATATCAACTGTGAATTACAATAGTTACAAATAAAAGTTTACAACTATGAAATAGATAACTAGTAAATAGACTAAATCTATTAAATCAAATCAAAAAAAAAATTATTCAACATAAATGAAAGTACATACTTGTTGAACGTCAAAAAAACTACCGCCAATTCACAAAAACTAGCCTCCGTCCTGAGTTCTTTAATCGTTTTCTTAAACCTATGTATATGTAGGTTCTGAACATCTTGTGGGATTTTGTTGTACAGGCGCACAGACAAACACCCGAATGAAGAGAGAGAGAGAGAGAGAGAGAGAGAGGTGACGACCCTCAGTAGTGAGGAAACCGAAGCATTACGTTTTTAATTATGTATTAATAATACATTAAATCAATAAAAAAACATTACGCACACTACCGTGTATTTGACACTCACACACATATACTCTTTGTTTATTGTCAAACTTTTCTTATTGTTTATAGTATGTGGTCAAATTGAAAATAGGTTAAAATTGTTCATCTTTAATATTCTTTGTCTATAGTGTAGTCTTGGCGGAATCTGTGATTATAGAAGTTTAATAGTCTTTGACAATAGAGATATAATAATGTACAAACTTATAATTTCAATTAATTATAGTCGAATTTCGACTACTGTAGGACTACTACTATATATAAATATACATACAAATACACAATGTAATATAATAATAATTACTTTTTTTTATAATTGAAAGATTACTGGTGGCCCGGAGGCCTTTCCAGTTTCACCAGGACAGGTAGGTGGGCGAGCAAAGGCTCAGCCAGGAGGGTAATAATTACTAAAATGGATGTATGTGTTCAGTATTTATGTAGTAAAGCTGATTGAATTCCGTAATCTAAGCCGAAAATTTTTTCAGATCTGTTTTTTTCGAATACAAAAAAATTTTTCATTACATTTACATCCCAAATTTCAAGGAGATACATTTATTGAATAAAATCTGTGTTAGCTTAATGCCGACCATCACAATAAAAATCTCTAAATTATTCAATACTTATAATCCTTGTAATACTTGTAACTACTAGATGATGACCGAGCTTTGCTCGACTTTTTTTTTATGACGCCATCTTGTTGTGTCTTTAAAGCAGTAAAAATAGTATTATTATTCGCCAATAGATGTCGGGGATTGATTATCGATAAAGTTGATTATTGAAAACGCGAATAAAACAACATTATCTGAAAAAAAAAATCGTAGCTAGATTGATTTATCGCCCCCGAAATCCCCTTTGTACTAAATTTTATGAGAATCGTTGGAGCCGTTTCCGAGATTCAGATTATAAATATATATACAAGAATTGCTCGTTTAAAGGTATAAGATACTGAGAACTTAGAACTTAAGGTGGGTGGTGGCTCCAGTAACCACTTAACCTGGTGTTAAGTGGTTACTGGAGCTGGGCTGTAAGCTCGTCCACCCATCTAAGCAATAAAAAAATATATTCGAATATGGTATCTTTGCAAGACATAATTATATCTATTTTTCGGTCAAATCACGCCTTTATTAGTTCCAAAGTTTGGAATACTTGCTGAAATTATTCGCTAATTCAATATGATAGTAGCTACCGCTTTCTGTAAAGATTTTTCAGGATATTAAAGTTTCAAATAACTGAGATTTTAGTAGACTTTTTTTGATGAACCTGAAAAGCCAGTTTGAGTCATTTTACCACACTTGTGTACTTACACAGATGATAAATGGTTGATATGATGGTAGCTCCATTATTACACTTTTATAGCCGAAGATACACTAAATACTAAATAAACAAAAGCTAAATTGCTTAAATAATGTTTTGATATAAAAATAATAATAAAGATAAATAATATATTTAATAAATTAAAAGCTAAATAAACAAAATCAATGAATTCCCGTAACTTCACCGGTTGTGTTTCCGGTAAAAAGTCCTTTGCAAGAATATTGGGACAAAAACATCAGCTTCAAAACTATGGAAACTGATTTCGAATAAAATAATTCCACTTCCAAATCGTTCCAAATGCTGGATTCCAAAGTCGTCTTAACCTATTCGGACCAGCGCATGGGACTACGCCCCCTAGGCCTCTTTCCTTCCACTTTGCCGGTGATGAGAAGTCTTTCGAGATTGTCACCCTTTTTCCTCGCAACGTGACCGAATAACTCTAAAATCCTACATAGGCAAATGGTGGAGAGTCTTAAGGAGACGCCTAGTTCTTCCAGGATTGATGCGTTTGTCCGATGCGCCGTCCAGCGAATCCGCAGCATTTTCCTCCAGCACCACATCTCATACGCGTCGATCCGACTTGGATCAGCCTTCTTCAGAGTCCATGTCTCCGCCCCATATAAGAAAATAGAAGACACAAGACTTGTTACAAGTTTACGCTTGGGCTCCAGTAACCACTTAACTCCAAGTGAGCTGTGAGCTCGTCCACCGCTCGTTTAAAGGTATAAGATAAGATGTATTCTTTTTAAAGAAAAAATTGAACTCAACTTTAATTACTTAGTTCACTCTGATAGAAGTTCCATGAAATCATCCTACATTATTGCCAACGGTGGGGACCATTAGCCACGCAGTGCATCGAAGGAATAATGGGACGTATCCAGTGCAAATTTTCAATCAAACACGCATACTTTTATGGAAACACACAAGAAAATATAATTAAACAACAACATCGTCACGCTGTACTAGAGGAAATAAGAAAAATACTGACGAACGTATAAACAATAGGTCGTAACAAAGACTCGGTATTATCTCGTACGCGAAACCCTTTAATAGCGTCTCAACCCATTAACATGGACGTATGAATCGCGCAACTAAAGAGAAAGGCCGCTTCGCCGCCATTACGAGTTCCGCTCGACAACAAAATGGCCGACTTATCAAAGTGCCTCGTATCCTGCGAGGAAGTGAATTAAAATTGACTGTTCTTTTACAAAACTGGCCTAGAAGTATCAAGCGTTTTTCATATGTCGTCGTCTATCGTCGTATTCAGGCTTTTTTTTTATGCTTAGATGGGTGGACGAGCTCACAGCCCACCTGGTGTTAAGTGGTTACTGAAGCCCATAGACGTCTACAACGTAAATGCGCCACCCACCTTGAGATATCAGTTCTAAGGTCTCAGGATAGTTACAACGGCTGCCCCACCTTTCAAACAGAAACGCATTACTGCTTCACGGCAGAAATAGGCAGGGCGGTGGTACCTACCCGTGCGGACTCACAAGATGTCCTACCACCAGTAAAAATAATAATAAATCTATAAGAATAAATCTAGTCTTCACATAAGAAGATGTTATTCGAAGGTCAAATAAACACAAATAACCAACTCAGTCAAATATACACAATCCTTAATACAGGCATCAAAAAGGGGTTCTATTTATCTGTTTTCCCAAAAGTAAAGTTTGTTGAATGAAATAAAACGATTATACCAATTTCTGAGATAATGTATATCTATCTGTGTGTGTGTGTGTGTGTGTGTGTGTGTGTGTGTGCGCGCGCGTGGGCGTGTGCTTGTGCTTGGGCGCGTGTGTGTGTGTGTGTGTGTGTGTGAGTGTGTGTGCTTTTTACATCACGAAAACCAGTAAATTTTGAAACCAGTAATTTTATTATGATATTTTCATAATCATTGGTAATTATTTGGTTATGGCGTTAGCGTGGTATCTGTTATGAGCGATATTTAATATTCGGGATATAATGTTGTCTGATTGTATATATCTATAATGTTGTATATCAGAGGAAGTGTGAAACTAGCCCCGGTAATCAACAAATTAAAGAGCGGACGGTTAGCGTGGTATGGACATGTGATGCGTAGAGAGAAGATACATGTGACTAGGAGATGTATGGAAATGGTAGTACAAGGTAGAGGGGGAAGAGGTCGACCGAAGAAAATATGGACGGAGTGTGTGAATGACGATATGAGAGAGAGCGGAGTGAGTGTTGAGATGACGGCTGATAGAGGAGAATGGAATAGATAAGATCGCTGTGCCGACCACACCTAGTGGGATAATGGGGAGAAAAAGAAGAAGAAGGCGATGAGCATTCACAAATCCACTGGCTCTAAATCGCTAATTATTCTTGTAATTCTTAATTATTCTTGTAATTTTGTTTAAGTAATTGAAATGTCTGTGTAATTGAATTGCTCAAAGGCCAACACTGCAGTCTACATATTATTTCAACGTTTCGTGGTGGTAGGGTGCCTTGTGGAGCCGTACGTGGTATTACCACTACTACAATCCCTATTTCTGCCGCGAAGCACTAATGCGTTTCTCGGGATCCTCCAAAAAGTCCACTGAGAAAATCTCAGTAAATGACCACCGTTTTACTGAGATTCTATTTCATGCCATATCATCTCATTTGATTTCATCCCAGTTGATTGAATGTCCCAAATTAATCATCTTCATTTCATTTCATTTCACTTCATATTCTCATTTTTTCACACAAATAAGACATGACCTAAAGGTCTTGGTTACCAGGTCATAAAATCACTTAAAAAAATAATCTTGTTTCTACAGTAAAATTAGAATCGTGAGTAAATTAGATAACAGTTCGAAAAGCAATCTCTGTTTCTCGGTAGAGTTGTATCGATCCTAGTAGATTTCGGATGCCTTGAGCGCTAAACGAAGTGATCGAATTTCAATTAAGGATAATGTATTTACTTAAACGCAGAATACATACTTTTATAGTAACCGTTAAAATTGTGTTATCTGTGGATGTATTTACTTTTTTTTTTCCTAACTAAGCTGATAGCATTGTGAGGCTATTTCAGCGTAATCTTAACTAGTAGGTGAGCACACGGGGCTCAAACCGGAGTGATGCTAACACTGACCCTAGCAAGAGCCGTGCTTCGCAGAATTTACCACCGGATCGGAAACGCGACCCACTGAGAAGATCTGGCGGGGAAACTCAGTGGGGTTAATTCGCTCGTCGAGCCCTTCATCGCAAGCGATAGGTTCGACGAGGACGGTGAGTGTATTTACTTAAAAGCCGACTACTATTATATTAACCGTTTAAATTGTGTTATCTGTGGGCGGCCAGGCAATGTTGACATAATTAAAAACTTCTTCATCTTCTTCCAGTGCCTATTCAATCCTGAAGGTTGGCCGTTAGCTTTCTATATTCATTTTTATCAGCAGCCAGTCGGAACAGCTGTTCGACGGAGGCAATACCGGCCCACTTCCGGAATTAAAAACAATTTTATCTAATAATCTCGTAACGGTCTGCCGTGACTAAGAAATCTGTTAATTATAGGAAAGTATTGGATTTTATTAAATGTTAAATATATTTAAATGTATGTGATAGATAATATATGCCGGAGTAGAGTTCATCCATACTACCTGGAGCCACTACGTTCATCCACAGTGCGTTTTCAGAGATCTTTTTTGCCACGTACCATCCGGCTATGGAATGAGCTCTCCTCCACGGTGTTTCTCGAACGCTATGACATGTCCTTCTTCAAACGAGGCTTGTGGAGAGTATTAAACGGTAGGCAGCGGCTTGGCTCTGCCCCTGGCATTGCAAAAATATAGACTACATATACAGACTAAAATGTGCGAATTGTCATCTGATCGCCAAGGTCAAATACCAATTCAGACAATCTTTTAGACCTCAAGATACAGTCGGTTTTTTTCTTTCTGTGTGCAATTGGTAGTCGATTCTAGTCTAGTCTAGTCTAGTTAATTATTATATAAGATATTAGTCCCTAGTTAGTGCAAAATTAAAATATCGACAAATAGTACTTTAGCCCTCCGTGACCAAAAAAACATTGAATATTTTACAGTTTTATTATTATTATTATTTATTGCTTATATGGGTGGACGAGCTCACAGCCCACCTGGTGTTAAGCGGTTACTGGAGCTCATAGAAATCTACAACGTAAATGCGCCACCCACTTTGAGATATAAGTTCTAAGGTCTCAGTATAGTTATAACGGCTGCCCCAGCCTTCAAATCGAAACGCATTACTGCTTCACGGCAGAAATAGGCAGGGTGGTTGTACCTACCCTTGCGGACTCACAAGAGGTCCTATCACCAGTTCAAGGGGTCCTACCACCAGTATAGCTTATTATTTCAAGAAATCGTGAACTCAAACAGTTACTTTGGAAGCTTGTCTGCTTACGAAATAACAATTTTTTTTTAATGGATTTTGGGAGTAGCACAAGCGACTAAAAGCCTTTACAGTTAAATATCTCATCTCTGCGATTGCTCCACGAAAAGTATCCTAAATGCTTTAACTGAATAAAGTACGCTATAAAATTTTAAAGTCTGATTTTTACTGTATCTTATTATTCTAAACCGGTCGATTAGCTCGTGGTGGACCACTACTTGAAGTAAAGGGTTTAGTGTCCCTTGTCTCTTGACCTATGACCTCCGGATTAATCTAGCGCTGATCTTAGAGTAAAATATTTTTCTATTTCATTCCATCAGCGCTGTATTTTTCTTACAATTTTTTTTTGTTATGCTCCTTTTCTTCTAATTTGGATTTATCTCTACGAAGGTTTTACTGGAAGACAAATCCTTCAAGATCTTTTTAAGATCTATTTTTTGTAGAGAGAGAGAGAGAGTATTCTTTATTGTACACCAAAAACCAACCAAATAAATAGTGCGATACATTAAACACCAAAAAGTACAATTGGCGGGTCTTATCGCTAAGAGCGATTTTGTACGTAATTTTTAGATGTTATTTCAAATCATTATTTTATAATGAATATAACTAAATAAATCGACACGTTGCGTACTTACCTTTTCGTTATCGCTTTTGACTATTCTATATTCGCTTTACATGCGAAATGGCTCGTGTTACTCAAAGATAGTACGATTTAATGGATGAAGTAGGTAAGTTGGCTTCAGGTAGGCGTAGCGTTAGGTAGGTTAGCTTTGTCTGTATCGTTAATCTGTCTTTTTAGACCAGTAAAAAGTATATTTTGTACTTTATTGATACCGATAACCTTCAGTCTGATGACCTGTATGCAAAGTTACACGATCGGTTGGGTAGATAAACATAAAATCTTAACCAACTTATTTTCGCATACCTACACAATATTAGTATGGATATAATACATTGGGTGATCATAGTCTAGACAATCATCTCGATTATTAATATTTAACTTTAATTAGTTCGTGTCTAATATGATGATTGATAATATACTGAATATTTCAGTTATATTGTCTACGTCTGAACTTAGATATATTAGGTGCCGAAATCAGACAACATTCAACTTCTTTTTTCCACCTTATCCCACTAGGTGGGGTCGGCACAGCTAATTTTTCTCGTCCATTTCTTCTATCAGCCATCATCTCAACATTCACTGCTCTCTCTCTCTCATATCGTTATTCACACACTCCATCCATGTCTTCTTCGCTCGACCTTTTCCTCGTCTAACTTGCACTACCCTTTCCATACATCTCCTAGTCATATGCATCTTCTCTACGCATCACATGTCCATACCACGCTAACCGTCCGCTCTTTAATTTGTTGATTACCGGGGCTACTTTAACACTACCTCTGTTAAACAACATTATAGATATATACAATCAGACAACATTATATCCCGAATATTAAATATCTCTTACAACAGATAGGAAAGTGTTGATAAAAAAAAGCTTTAAAACGACTTACAAATGTTCACGATTGACATCCACGGTGAAGGAATAACATCGTGTTATAAAAATCAAACCCGCAAAATTATAATTTGTGTAATTACTGGTGGTAGGACCTCTTGTGAGTCCGCGCGAGTAGGTACCACCACCTTGCCTATTTCTACCGTGAAGCAGTAATGCGTTTCGGTTTGAAGGGTGGGGTAGCCGTTGTTACTATACTGAGAACTTAGAACTTATATCTCAAGGTGGGTGGTGCATTTACGTTGTAGATGTCTATGGGCTCTAGTAACCACTTAAGACCAGGTGGGCTGTGAGCTCGTCCAACCATTTAAGCAATAAAGAAAAAAACATAAACATTCTTTGTGTAGTGATATTTGCTTGGCACTAACTGAAAATTCATATTATAGTTTTGAGTACTAATAGTTTAAGCACCATGATACTTCTGCACTAATCACCTAAGAGCCGATATTCCGATAACTGTTTGGCTGAAAATATCAATTTGATTAAATTTTTTAAATATTTTGAAGCATCAATTGTTAAAACGGGATCTCTTTAAATAATTTATCCAAAAATTATAGTGTTGAGTTATGAAGAAAACGAAAGAAAAAAAAGTTTCACTAAAGCCATAATCGATTTCTCTAAAACGCAATTTCGACTTAATGCTCTAAATATATAAGGTCATATAAGCATTATAATTGATCTATAAACAAACAAGACCAAACTCTATACCTTTCGAGATTAAGCTTAAAATAAAAGGAGGTAAGAACACACGTATAGGGCTTTAAGATATCGTTCGCACAAATCTGATGCCATATGTCTATGGCGGTGCGGCGTCCGCGGATGTACACGACAAATGCCCCAACGATCCTCGTCGTTTGTCATTTGGACGAAAGCCTTATCTCGAAGAAATGGTATGTGACCAAACTGTGAGAAAACTGTGACAAAACATTTTCAATTGTATTCAAATCTGAATTAGTCGATACCGTACCTACGTCTTTTAGGACGACTAGAACTAAAACATCGTAGCTAAATAAGTTTAGAAGCACATGTTAATCTGATCTGAAATTTAAAATAATTAAAAACGTCCGTCATCGAACGTATTTTCTTGATTGAGGCAAGAAACTGAACAAGGTATTTTTATATTAACTATTATCTACAAAATAATGTAGCTTTATCTCAGTAAAAGATAAATTATAAATATTAATTACGAAATGGTAATTTAAGAGATTTATCCTAATCAATTTTGATATTTAAGTCACAATTATAGTTTTTTTGGGTAAATAATGTTCTCTCGGCCTATAAGCCATAAAGAGCTTGAAAAGTACGAACTACTACTAAATCCTAAAAGCGGTCGCATAAATTTAATATCTTCAATACGTTTGTCTCTTTGAAAAATGCCGCGGAACTATCAGCCCACTTATAATTGTAACATTTATTTACGTATTTATCTAGTTTGGAAAGATCAAACAGCTTACCAGGACCAGCTTCAGGACAAACAACATGCTCTTCGAAGAGTATCTTGGCTAAGATATAGCAGTAAGCACTATGAGTTTTTAGTGGATCAGCAGTAATGTCTTGCTTATGTACATGGTATCAGAAGCCGTTGTCTGAAATACATAAGAATCAATAAAAACGAATATTGAAACCATGGATATCCGATTGTGTGCCCCTAATGTCGCAGATAATCGCGTGGTCACCCTAATGTTCTTGATTCGTCCGTCAGGAATATGTCCCTTTGCTATTTTTCTGCAAAAAGGGTCGAATGAAAGATTTGGATTGGACGGGACCGTTGGACAAATTTGTACTCAACCTCCTACCTTTTAGGAATATTTTATTTTTTTATTTTCCCCTAAAACGAAAAAGACCGTCTTCGCAAAAAAATATTTATGGCCTGTTTATTTGTTTTTTTTTGTAACTCCCAAAAATATTATTCACTTCAATAGATATAAAGTCGCAGACTAGTCCAATTAAGTTGGTCTGAGAAATAATAATATTTACAAATAGTCTACCAAATAAATTACTTCGTGTTATTTGTATTTAAAATTATATCGTATCGATATAATCGGATTTCAGAATTTATATCTGACATTCGATTAAAATTAAATTAAAATTATATTGAATTGTTATTGGAGGTTTTATTATACGGTATATGTTTTTACCTACCCACATGAAGCCTCAATGGTCGTACACAACGACTGTCTTACTCTTTAAGGCTGTATGCATGATTATTCGCGACAGGACGGAAGTAGCTAGTTCGCATGAGAATGAGAGCTAATAATAGCAGCTATTCAGTTCTGAAAAATTTACCCTTTTGATTTTTATTTCATTGTTTCTTCACTATGTCAGTCGATCATGAGCCCGTTTTAGAAACGTGTTTCCATACAAAAACTGGTACCTGTTTGTGGGATTCGAACTCTGACACGATCGCATGGTTATTATCAGTATAACGAGCGACTTATCTTTTGGCCTCAGACTCTTCAAAAGTCTCTTTTCTAAGAATAACTACAGGTATTTTTAGTTCGTTTTATTGGGCTCACCAAAGGTACTAATTACTCCATGGATATCGATTACCCAGTTGAAGAGTTTCTTCGAATCAAAGAAGGCGTTTTCATTGCGCCAAAATTAGGGAAAGAGAAACAAAAGTGCCACAACTGCTAATACCAGTCAAGCTATTTATCTGTATTCTGTATTTCTAAAATTTTGTACACGAGTATTCGTTCCTTTTTTTTTGTTGCTGAGATGGGTGGACGAGCTCACAGCCCACCTGGTGTTAAGTGGTTACTGGAGCCCATAGACATCTACAACGTAAATGCGCCACCCACCTTGAGATATAAGTTCTAAAGTCTCAGTATAGTTACAACGGCTGCCCCACCCTTCAAGCCGAAACGCATAACTGCTTCACGGCAGGAAGAGGCGGGGTGGTGGTACCTACCTGTGCGGACTCACAAGAGGTCCTACCACCACTAAAATGATGTTTTTGATGGTGAGTACTCATCATCGATATCAGCATTGCCCGGGGTATAGACAACCAGGTACTTTTCACTGAATCACGAGATTAGTATAATAATATATGGATTGGTTGTAAAACTGGTATTCTAAAATAGTATTTCAAGTTTCCTCTGAAATTCCCGAAAGCAGTCTTCGCCTTTGTAATGTTAGAGTACAAATGCACATGTTTTTACATAAATTATACGGGCCTTGTAAAACTCAGCGATTCCGCGGGTACGTCTGCGTCATTATCACAGATCAGGCATATCTGGAGTTACTTGGAATTTGATTCTGTTAATTTTTATTTCTGCAAAAAATTAAATCTTAGTCGTAAAGTTCAAATCATTATTTCTATTCTGCCCCAGGTAGAGTTAAGCAGTTGAGGTATCCACCGCTTTAGGTCTGACGCAGGTCAAAAAAATTAGAGTAAGAGTAGTAGGATATTTACTGGTGGTAGGACACTCTTGTGAGTCCGCGCGGGTGGGTATCAACACCCTGTCTATTTCTGCCGTGAAGCAGTAATGCGTTTCGGTTTGAAGGGTAGGGCAGCCGTTGTAACTTACTTGAGACCTTAGAACTTATATCTCAAGGTGGGTGGCGCATTTACGTTGTGAATGTCTATGGGCTCCAGTAACCACTTAACACCAGGTGGGCTGTGAGCTCGTCCACCCATCTAAGCGATAAAAAAAAAATATGGGCAAAAACTGTATTTCCAATATTATCCTAGTTAAAACTATTTTATTATCGTTTAAAATATTTTCTCTCCATTATATTTGAAAAAAAAAAAACTTAGTTATATCAAGTAATCTTTTGTACAGCCTACATCGAAATGAAAAAAGTTCTAGAAATTTTAGGAAAAAAATTACATCTAACAAACAGTGAAGCTAATACATTAATTTAAGCCTTTTATAATGAACATTTAAATACTATTTCATATTTATTTAGGACTTTGTTATCTATGGGGTATTGTATTAGTTTGAATCTTAGTTTTTTTTTATTGCTCTCTTTTTTCAATTATCATGCGTTTATTAATTAAATTAACTATGGCTACAAGCGTACAGTGTTTTTTTTTATTGCCCTTGTAGGCCGACGAGCATACGGTCCACCTGATGGTGAGTGGTTACCGTCGCCCATGGACTTCAGCAATGCCAGGGGCAGAGCCAAGCCGCTGCCTATCGAAAAGTTAGTTATTGTAGAGAGTGGCTGTGTGAACGGGTATTGATTAAAATATACATAAATAATTATACACATAATTATATTGAAAACGTCATTGATTTTTAAGGTGACATCATCAATGGAGTAACAAAAAACACGTTGCCTTAAAAAAATGCAATAAACTAAATTCTGTCTATGGAGTATGTAGGACTGTAATATGAGGATTGGCCCTGCCATAGGAGGACAGCCTTTAGTAAGAGGATTGTCTCCCCTTAGGGGGTTATCAAAGATGAAAGTTTAGGATGGAGGATGGGCTATGGATGGAGGGCTCACCCAATCCGCGAAGTCCAGGTGAACTGACCGTGTGGTCCATCACCCAACGAGACCAGTCCAAGCCCGGATCAAGGTCATAGAAATTAAGCTCAAAACCTCAGCAACACTTAGAGCAATTCTGAGCCCGCTTTGTATTAATTTCTGAATTTACTGGTGGTAGGACCTCTTGAGAGTCCGCACGGGTAGGTACCACCACCCTGCTTATTTCTGCCGTGAAGCAGTAATGCGTTTCGGTTTGAAGGGTGACGCAGCCGTTGTAACTATACTTGAGACCTTCGTACTTATATCTCAAGGTGAGTGGCGCATTTACGTTGTAGATGTCTATGGGCTCCAGTAACCACTTAACACCAGGTGGGCTGTGAGCTCGTCCACTCATCTAAGCAATAAATAAATAAAAATAGAATTTATTTTCAACTACAAACTCAACTATATCATGGCTTCATGCCCGAAGGGACTGTTTACTATTAATTTATTTAAAAACAAACACCAAAACCATGACCCACGATTAATACACATACTATTCTAATCTAAACACAAAGCGCTTCCAGAAAATCTAAATCAGCCCCACAGAACAATAAACCCGCATTCACACATCACATGCAAATGATCTCAGCACAATGCACCTTTGTGTGCACCGGACTTTATGTTAATGTCCCTCCTAATTGTGTTACGGATGTTTAAGTCTTTGTTTTATATACATACATATTCTTATCATTTGTAACATGTAATGAATTAGGTAATTTAAAATTAAAATAGTTATTTAATATTATTAACGCATTCATATTTAGTAGATACTTACGTTTTATTGAGGATATATAAGCGTGAATACATTAGCGTGAATTTTTTTGTTTATTTAAATTTTTTTATTGCTTATATGGGTGGACGAGCTCACAGCCCACCTGGTGTTAAGTGGTTACTGGAACCCATAGACATCCACAACGTAAATGCGCCACCCACCCATCTAGGCAATAAAAAAAATACAAACCCGTTGCTTTTTTTTAAACCGACACTAGAATTATTTTTGTATTTGAGTTAAATTAGTGGAACATAAAATCCAATAAATTATTCACGGTCCACTAAAGTAGCTGGTTATAAAAAAGCAATAATGAATTACCTAAATTTTCTTTTTTTACATTACAGATTCAGAAAGTTCCGAAAGCTCGAAGGGGGTGAGTGAAACTTTTTAATGAAGTATCTGTCGTTCATCGCTTATCGTCTCTGACATTCAAATCATTGCTTATTTATAGGCTCTAAATATTCCACAGCCTTGCGATTCTCTAAAAGTCAAACAAGAACTCGCATCTCACTACGAAATTCTCCATCACTTCGCATTCGCAATAGAATGACCTTGAATTGGCATTCTGTAAACACTAATCTTAATTACCCTGCCTCGAGCGAAGTGAAGTGACAACGAAGTTTGTTTATACTACTACTAGGGATAGCCGTAAACACGCAAATGTAAATCGAAGCTTACCGGTTTCAGTTTTTCGTTGTATTTATAAGCATTCTGTAAGAAAATACTATGAATTTAAGATTTGGTGTTAAAGCCACATCTAATATATCTAAAAAAAAAATTAAAAGTCATATATTTATGATATTAATTGTAATTTCTGGCTGCACGCTAAGTTCCTTTGCGTGCACTAGCGAATACCAGAATTAAAAAACAAAATTTTAATTGTTTTCAAAACAATCTCGAGCGGTCGGAAGTTTTATTTTACTTTTTCTAGATTTTTTGTTATTTGTGAGTGAATTTAACGTTAAATAAAAATTATGAGGTAAGTAAAAGTTAGTTTTCAGGCTATCAATGGTTCATCCATTTGTTTTTTAATCTAAAATTTCAATACCAACAGATTTAACGAGCGTTCTTCTCATCCGACATTGGTGCAAATAGAGGCATTGAAAGACGTTTTGGATTAAAAGCTAGCGAAACAAAAGGTTTAATCGTATCTCAACATGTTCAATGAGAGAACAAGGATATTAAAAAAATATAGGAACTAAATTCTCTTGTCAGATATGATCCATTCCCGGTGAGTTATTTAGGACATGTTATCATCTATTTATGTATGATAAATCTATCTACTACGTTTTTATTGATATTCTATTTTAACAGGGAATATCGGTAATTTATCTGTATCTCAAATTCACCAACAAAAAAAATTATATTGAATTAAATAAATCAAATCATTAACAATTTAGGTATTTGCAATACCTGTTGGATTGATGTTGTTAGAATGTTATTATTGATGCAGAGGTGACTGTATCTATGGTAAAGGGTGTGCACACCGGTACAGGGGTGGCAGGCAGTGCCAGAGTATTGACTAAATTGACATTATGTAGGCTAAAGACTGCATACTCCGTTTAAAATCAAAGAACAAAATTTAGGCATAACCTACTTTATTATATTTAAGGAACTACAACAGATTGAAAATACTAATCCACATTATCAGAGTATTGTAAGGAGAATTCATTGCCAACTCGGAAAATGTATCAGTATTGGAACAACCCCAAACATCCTACAGGTACGTATGTTATACCTAATTATCTTAAATAAATACCTAAACAAAACTTGCATTTTAAAAATTAATATTTATTGGCTTTTTAGCATTGCATTAAGAATCACCTATTTTGCAGTCATCCTCCCCTAACTAAATGCAAGTGACTTCTACTTATTGTGATGCTACTACTAGTAGCTCCAGCCACAGTAGGTCTCATGTTAGTCAAGAGATTGGGTTGTTAGGTAAGTGTTTATTCAGGTCAAAGTATCTATTCATTGAACAACCATATTAGGGACATTGATTTGTGTATAATGCTGTTACTTGTTAATGAAAACCTTTTGTTGCATGTATTCTAAACATTGTATTTTAACTAACCTTGTTTTTAAATAAATTTATTTTTTTCAGCACCTCAACACCTGACCTGCTATTTCACCACTTTTCAATGAAAAGCAGAGTGTACTCAAATTACATCAAATTACTGACCAGGATATATAACTTAAACAACCATGGGGGAATAAATAGTCGACAGTCTGCAAGAAGGATGAACTGTTGGTGGAATTAGCATATGCAACTAGGAATTTTAAACCTGTATTTCCACATGTTACTGATGCAAACAAATTTCAAAATTATTGTATATAACTATTGAATAAAACTATAATAAAACTATTTTTATAAATCATTAATTTATATTTGAAGTTACTTCACACTATAAGTAAGCTAATTAGTAGAATTTAACTAAGTAATTCAAGATGACCACCATAATGTAAATGTAATCTCATAATCTGAGATTATGGGAACTGGCAGCTCTGCACAATTGCAAATGTTGTGTAAAACACAACACGCAACAGCTATTTTTGCTACCTTATCAGGGTGATAAATTGGCACCCTATGGATCAGCAAACACCTGAATCTACTCTTTAACAGACCTATTGTTCTTTTCACTGAGTTACGGGCAGTGGAATGAAGGTGGTGCTACAAAGCTTCAGGAGTATCTCTCTCCGTATTAGCATTAGCTAGCTATTATTAGCAGGTATTAGCTAGCATAGCATTATCGCCTATTTCTGAAGCATTAATGCGTTTCGGCTTGAAGGGTGGCGCAGCCGTTGTAACTATACTGAGACCTTCGAATTTATATCTCAAGGTTGGTGGCGCATTTACGTTGTAGATGTCTATGGGCTCCAGTAACCACTTAACACCAGGTGGGCTGTGAGCTCGTCCACCCATTTAGATGGTGAAATGAAAAAAAATTTAGCAAAAGGTGTCATAAGGTTGGAACGTTGAGCATATACAGAAAGACCGAAAAGATGTTAAATAATTATAATGGTCATTACTTGCTGTAGTTGACTAATCTTTAGATTTTATTTTGTTTTGATTATAACTGAATAAAGTTTATTTAATATAAATACTAAATTTCACAATAACTTTAAAGCAATATACACAATTCAATTTAACTGAAATGAATACAATCTGAATACATAGTTCATAATACACATTTCGTTTATGGATTACATATCATCAGAATTTCGAAAAATATTAATGGCTTTACAAACTGTACATTTTCTGGCATGATAGCCTTTGTGACAGTAAAACCATTTTTTATTGGTAGCAGGTCTTTTTAAGGCCACCAACGTCCCATCAATACACCCAACAACCAAAGTGATTTTTTTTTTTTTACAAAAACTGCAATATTTAGCATTAGATTAATATTGGTACTTTTTTATGAAGAAAAGAAATATTTATTTAGTTTAAACCACCTTCTTCTTTTTTCTTCAGTTTTCCTTCAACTTTTGCCATTCTTGAGCATTCTGCGGGAATCTTAAATATTTATATATAGTTGCTGGGTTGTTCAGAGCCTTCACAACCTCAGATATACACTGGGATATCTGGGACAAATATGTTCTTATATTTTCTTTTATTATTTTTTTGGTAACTTCATTTGCCCAAATAAACAAGGTGCACAATAACTGAAACTAAGAAATAATCATTATACAATACACATAGTTATTAGAGAATCTAATTTGTATTCTTTCAAGATATTTTTGGTAGATTAGTTTAGTGGTATTGTTTTACAATAATGGGAGAGTTGGATATAAACAAATGGGCAAACTTTAATAATATGTTTTAAAGTACCTATTTTGTACATAAAGACACAATCTTACCACATGGAATACCTACCTTTAAAAGAGTTGAAAGTCCTTTTCAATGGCTTTTAGTGGTCTTCGTCAAAGGGTGTAATTCACACCCTAACTGGTTCATAATATGATCCTTCGACAATCTATACACTTTCTTTATACTTTTACATAGTCGTCATCTCAAGTTAAGTGATAAATTGTGAATTTCGTAGGCTTGTCGACGCATTTCACGCTGATCCGTAGCGTCAGCTTCTTTCAACAATGTTTTCAATAAAAACATACGCTCCATAAAATATCGATGAAGAATAATGTTATTTTAAAGTGCAATTTTGTTAATTAATAGTATTTTTTTAATAATTAACAGCGGTTTATAACGTTTTCGTATATTCTCACTCACAACAAACACTTAAAACACTAACTTTTGATTTGACAAATAAAATGATTTTGCGATGCGAAGTTCTTGCCGAAATTCGACGTGATTTACACTACAGAATGCCGTTTCAAACGTCAACTCATACATTTTAGTAAAAAAAACTCACGCTTGCTAGTTCAATTCACCCGCGAGGGGCGCTAGTGTAGATTCGGCACTACAATGAAATTTACAGAATGCCAATTTGAAAACTCACACCAAATTCACGTGCGAGTTTGTTAAACAACGCTTACAGAATCGCACGGCAGATCATAGAATTTCAATATTGATTCGCTAGTCCCAATATTATCACGAATTTTTTTCCGTTAACGAAAATTACAAAATTATAACTGTATACAATGTCTTTGAAAACATCGGACATTATGGCACGAAATAAAAAAAAGAACGCAATATTGAACCGAAAACTATTATACAAGTTTGAATTTAATTAATTCAATCAAGTGTTTACTATTTTTTTATTTATTTTATTGCTGTGATGTGTGGACGAGCTCACAGCCCACCTGGTGTTAAGTGGTTACTGGAGCCCATGGACATCTATAACGTAAATACGCCACACACCTTGAGATATAGTTCTAAGGTCTCAGTATAGTCACAACGGCTGCCCCACCCTTCAAACCGAAACGCATTACTGCTTCACGGCAGAAATAGGCGGGGCGGTGGTACCTACCCGTGTGGACTCACAAGAGGTCCTACCACCAGTAATTACGCAAATTATAATTTTGCGGGTTTGATTTTTATTGCACGATGTTATTCCTTCACCATGGAAGTCAATCGTGAACATTTGTTGAGTACGTATTTCATTAGAAAAATTGGTACCCGCCAGCGAGATTCGAACACCGGTGCATCGCTCGATACGAATGCACCGGACGTCTTATCCTTTAGGCCACGACGACAAACTACTATTACTAGGATTTCGCTTGCTACTAAAGACAGTTACGAAATGTTTTATTTTTTTATTTTTCTCATTTATGGAAGATGTGCTTTATTCTATGATCTGTGAAATATTCTCTAAGCAACGCAATAACGTCGAATAACTTAGTGGTTAATATTCTGTAGCAGTTGTTTTTTTGGTCGAAAACAGACAAAACTTATTTTTTGTGTTAAGCGCTCTGCAGAGTTTTACTGGTGGTAGAACCTCTTGTGAGTCTGCAAGAGTAGGTACCGTGCCTACCGTGCCTATTTCTGCCGTGAAGTAGCAATGCGTTTCGGTTTGAAGGGTGGGGCAGCCATTGTAACTATACTGAGAACTTAGAACTTATATTTCAAAGTGGGTGGCGCATTTACTTTGTATCTGTCTAAACACCGGGTGGGCTGTGAGCTCTTTCACCCATATTATCATCATCATTATTTCCTATTACCCTCTGCTGGGGTGTAGGGCTCGAATCAAATTTTTCCCTTTACATCGGCCTAGGGCAGTCTTTTTTAGCTCCTCCCACGTCATGCCCAAGACCCCTAGCTCCTGCTCCACTGAGCGACGCCAAGTTGTTCTGGGGCGGGCTTTCTTCCTTTTTCCAGACACTTTCCATGTCAGTGCTCTCTTTCATAGGTGGGTATCGGACTTTCTCAATATGTGACCAATCCAATGCCACTTCCGCCCATCTAAGCTATAAAAAAGGGCCTACAATAACTGGTCCATTGATCAAAACACCGGAGCTCGTTGCGAAGTTATATCATATGGTATACGACAAAGGGAAGATCTTCCACCGAGCGGGTGATATTTGCTCGGTAGACCGACGGTCCGAATGTTGTTGTTCGGAACTTGTATATATGCAAGCTTATCTTGAAAATGTCGTAAGCGAGATTCAGGCATCTGTCAAATATCTTGCGTTGTATGATGGCTACCCGCCACAATCATTTTAAGGACGATACAGTCCTATTACACCACAGTCGAAATATCGATCTTAATTCTCAAAGTGGACGCAGCATTTACGTTGTATGGTCTACGTCCAATAGCCACACAACACCGAGGTAGTCTTGAGCAACAAAACCGGCACTTCAATGGGTATCGCCATAAACTTCTATTCCAGCATACAGAGAACATCAATCAAATTTCAATGATTTAATCGCTCATAAGAAACATAAAAGCATCATATCGTTTTATGGTTTCTCATGTTATTATAATCCTCTTCTTATTGAGGTTATTGAGGTCGTAAAATAAAACGTCGCGCCATTCGCGGGAACGACTGCCATCTTGGAGGATTTGATGGTGTTAGGTTTTTTTGGCGTGTAGCCGTTTGCTTGGCTTAATCCGACGGAATCTCTTTGAACAGATGGCTGGCTTGTGTCGCCGGTGAAATGGTGATTTGAATTATTTTATTGGTCCAATAAAATAATGTCGTCTCGCCGTGTTTAGGGAAATTACGGAATAAAGAAAGCAGGAATAATTGAATAAGTAAGAAAAGAAAATGTGAGTTGGGCTTCGACCACGTCTATTTCGTCCTTTTTTCTATCTGGCCAATAATAGCTGGACAATAAACCAAATATTATTACCATAAGTTCTGTAAGTTCTATTTCTATATTAATATAGAAACCTTTTAAAATCGGCCGTTTTCATATTTCATAAAGGGAAATTAAAAGCAAAAATCTAAGCCAAAAAATGAAGCCGAAATATTACCTAAGTATTATGCCTACAAAAAAAGCTATAAGGAAATAGGAATTGAAAACAACTATTTCGATTTATTTATTCGATTTATTATTGACTTTATTGTAATGTAAATACTTTCTGAAGTTTTCTGCTTTATCTTTAAATAATTATGAAAAATGCAAAATAACAGCATTTCTCTTCCAAAAAATGTATTAAGTTCAACACTAAGAAGTTTTTAAAAATTTTCAATCGTGAGTTATACAGTTAAAAAATATCTTATGATTAAAAAGAAACTGTAAGTAATTGGAAAATTATCCATTGAAACAATCTCGATTCTCTTCTCGATTGCAACTACAAGATATTTAGAGTTTCAGTACTATTTAACTATGTCTGCCATGAAGTAAGTTATTGTACTATTATATTATATTCAAACAGTATACGATAGTTCTTTGGAATATAAGCAACATTAACGTAGTATTTTGTATACGTGTGATTTCTTGGAACTGAATCACGGAGCTTAGCGATGTAAAAAATAGAGTGTGGGCTTATCCCACATTCTATGCACACAGATTTACTCCACAATATAAAACTTATATAATATATTTATTTAATATAATTATTAATACACACAGAGTATACATTCACACATATAACATATCTATTAATATATTATTACTACATGACATATAAAACAGACATACACACACGACAATTTATCGTACCGCGTTAATCAGCTGGTCGCCCGTTCGTTTGCGCTGTGGACACGCGCGCTTGAACGGAATGTCGCGGGTAGCTGGAAAATATACTCTGGCGCAGCTGATCGCGGCTAGCCACGCCCCCAGTCGAAACTTACCTCGTACTGAACGCACGTCGCTTTTGCTAATTATATACTGTTGTATTGTTTTCGAAGCTTTTGCCTCAATTTTGATAACACGCTTTCTTTGTGTTTATCGTAGTAGTATTGTCGTAAAGTGTAAAGTGTCTTCTGTGTACTGTTTATAAACTGAATATCTATCTGTGCTCGTAACCTTCAATTCTTCATAATTATAATAATATAGACTGTTTTGTATTCTGGTGTGGACTAAGTGTAACTTTTAATAAACATTTAATTAGTGTGCAAGGTGTCGTATTTAATTTATTATCCGAACACCGACGGCGCCTACTCAGGTACTTACATATTACACTACGCGTCCAGACGACGCATACATACTCCAACCACATCTGTACGGGAGACAACGATTCACGTCTATAAGAGATAGGTGGAGAGAAACAGAGAGAAGCTTACAGACTAAAAACGATTCTCAATAATGAGAGAACGATCGAGAAGAAATAAGTTACTTACTTTTTACTGGTGGTAGGACCTCTTATGAGTCCGTGTGGGTAGCTACCACCACCCTGCCTATTTCTACCGTGAAGCAGTAATGCGTTTCGGTTTCAAGGGTGTGTGTGTGTTTAGTTATATGCCGTATAGTGATATTCTTTGAGACTAAATCAGCTCTTTCTACATAAGACAGTAGACGAGTCATACGCTAAGTTTTTTCTATGTATTTTTTATTGCTTAGTTGTGTGGATGAGCTCACAGCCCACCTGGTGTTAAGTGGTTACTGGAGCCCATAGACATCTACAACGTAAATGCGCCACACACCTTGAGATATAGTTCTAAGGTCTCAGTATTGTCCATCAGCATAGGTAAGAAAAAAAAGTCGATTCCTTGTCCTTTTTCTATAATAGCTTTTCGCAATGTTAATAAATATAGCATAAACTTGAATTATACTAAATTTTATGTTTAATTTTATTTTATACAAATTTTCTAGCTTAAAATGCTTCTGTAGAATTTTTAGTTTCCAACTAATTACAAATGCGTTTCTTTAAAACATCGTCAAAAGATAATAACTCGCCTTTACAGCACTCCCGTTTTAAATCAAGTAATAATGAGTAGCCCAAAACACTCAGCGCAGATTTATATCTGCAATTATGGCCTGAAACGTTTTACTCCAAGGACCAGTTCCGTGCCACTTTAGAAGAAGAATATTCTTAATGTCACCGCTGACCTTAATGCATTTATCTTCATTGAAGGAAAAACTTTTAATATTTATTTTCTAACTAGCTGACCCGGCAGACTTCGCTGTGCCTCAATCTATAAATAAAAGACCTAGCATTTGGGTAAAATAAACTTAAAACAAACAAAAGGACCGACAGGGGACACATCAAAGGAAAAACAAAATTATTATTTTTATTTAATTCCGAGCATTTTCATATTTATCTTTTACCTTTTAAACCTTCTCTGGACTTCCACAAATAATTCAAGAACAAAATTAGCCAAATCGGTCCAGCCGTTCTCGAGTTTAAGCGAGACTAACGAACAGCAATTCATTTTTTATATATATAGATTGTTCATTGGCGCAAAGGAATCCTTAATTTTATATCCAATTAGGATCTTGTAACAAATCAAGTAAATATAAAATCATATACGGTATTGTATACGGAACTCAAATAGAACTAACATCCTACCTAAAATGAAAATTGAGAAACGGATTTATTACCTTAAAATGAAGAAAAATTGTCAAATTAATTATAGTATTTTCTTCAATTTTCACACGACATAGACATAATTAAAATTACTTTTACGCTTTTATCTCGCGTTTTTATTGTCATTATATTATTATGTATTACGAGTTATCTGTTGTTTCAAATACTTTAAAGTTTATGACTGGACTGGTCGTAAAGTACAGTGACAATATAGTAAATAAGTACAATATAAGACAATATAGTAATAGTCAGTAAAAGAGACTCTCCTCCTCCTTGCATCGGTTTCCTCATTACTGAGGGTCGTGGTCATGGCCTTGAATCAGTTTGTTTTTTATAATGCACCGCCATCTGTTCCTATCCGCAGCTGAGTGCAGAGCATCGTGCACTGTGGTATCAAGGGCTGTACGAATCTGGTCCGTCCAACGGGTCGGGTTCCTGCCTCTTGGTCGCTTGCCCTCGACCTTTACATTGAGAGAAAAGAGAAAAAAAAGAGACTAAAAACCTTAAAAATAGTTTTAATAAAATCGTATTCGTTTTCGAAAAACTTTGAAAATAAGTCGAGCATAATATTGAAAATTATACCTTTAAAATCTGGATGCATGTGATAATTACAGTCATAGGTATATCCAGTGGTGGTGGCAGCGATCCCGCTTTTTTTTATTGCTGAGATGGGTGGACGAGCTCATAGCCCACCTGGTGTTAAGTGGTTACTGAAGCCCATAGACACCTACAACGTAAATGTGCCACCCACCTTGAGATAAGTTCTAAGGTCTCAGTATAGTTACAACGGCTGCCCCACCCTTCAAACCAAAACACATTACTGCTTCACGGCAGAAATAGGCAGGGCGGTGGTACCTATACGTGCGGACTCACAAGAGGTCCTATCACCAGTCCCGTTTGGTATATTAATGGGATTTGATAACAACTTGGTGGGCCAAAGTGAGTTCTACTTTAAAAAAACAAAATGTGTGCAATTCACACTTGGTAGAAGTGAAACCTTCCAAAATTAAAATACAATTATCCTAAACGTCTTAAGTATATGTAAAATTTTGTCATTAGTAAATAATTGTAAGGTAGCGCCCTCTGTGAATTGATATTTTAATGTCACGTATAATCCTAAATTAAAATTCACTACAAGAGCTTTCATACACACGTTAGTATTAAAAAAATCTCACAGATGGCGCTGTATTAAATAGTATGTATATTTCTGTCTCATTCTTTGCTGGCTTCATCCTACACATTTTTGTATTTGTGTCTCTTACCTGTCGTTTTTTCCGTTGCATTCGGTTTGAAATCACAACGATTCTAAAGAAGTTTTCACTTCAAAAAAACACAACATATTGTTTTACCAAAAAATATACAGTATAATAAATAGAAAGAGGCAGGATCTTCGCAACCTCTGCGAGCTACAAATGGAAAAGTGTCCTAAATAAAGTAGCGCGCTTCGTTCGATCCACATCGTCTAACAAATGCGTAATTTAATTAAATCTCGGCGATTGAAATATTTCACCTTTTATATTGTTTTTTAAACTAGGCCTCCCCGGATCGAGAACAGAATGGACAGACAATAAATTTTAATCAGGCTCACAAAATTGCTTGCGCCTTCTTTGGTTGTTTGTTTTTCTTCTGTCTTCGCCGCCATTTGTCTCGGAATCTCAGTGTTTCGGCCCAGAATTTTAATGTCTCGTTACGATGTCTTAATTAAAATTGTATTTTCGATCGTTCGGCAAGATAGTAAATTACTTTGGCTGAGAGCTGTTACGCCGTTCTCTTGTTAAGTATCTAAAAATTGATGTCCTATAAAAGGAAACCTCCCGAGACTGTTTAAAAATAGTCCAGCAGTTGCCAAATAGATTGCACGGTGAGAATTTTTTATATTGTCTTTTTAGGCAGTTATTTTTGATGGCAAACTTCAGGAAATATTGAAATATGTAGGACTGTAGTGTTGATTATACAATATTTTAATAATACGGACGATTAAATTTCTTAAGTAATCAGGAATTATCTATATATTAATACGCGAAGAAAAAACTTTGTATCCCTTTTTAAGAAAATTGCGCGGACGAGGAGTTTGAAATTTTCCACACTTATAGAGAATATAGAGAAGAAGTGCACAATGATAATATTTTTTTAAAATAATGCATAACAGATACATAAAATCAATAAAGAAAACATTACACACACTACATACCATGTATTTGACGCACACACGCATGCATACTATTTATTGTCAAACTTTTGTTCTTGACGTCTGTTGTCAAATTGAGAATAGAATATGGTTTGTCTTTGTTAATATTTTTTATAGTGTAGTCTTGGCGAAATTTGTGATTACAGAAGTATAAAATACAATCATAATAGTGTACGAACTTACAATTCCAATTAATTATAGTTGAATTTCGACTACTGCGGGACCTCTAGTAAGAATAATTAGTGATTTAGAGTCAATGGGTGTGTGAATGTCTACCACCGCCCGATATGACAAACGCAACTCTAATCGATGTTAGCCACTTAATTAAAAGTCCCATTTAGAAAAATACAAAAAAATTAATCGTTCTTAAAATAAAAGATGAACCAAAAATCAAAAATTGGCAAAATAAATTGTAAATCTCAAATAACTGATTTTGAGTTTTGACTATTTAATAATATCAAGCGGCTTTATAAAGAACTATTCAGGGCTCATCCTAATGGTATTCTATGCTGTGCCCATGGGAAAATCTGCAAATTCAAGATAAAAGAAAAGTGCAATCAGACCCTAAGTAATTGTAAATATTTCTCTAACAATGATACGAGCTTTAACAAGAAATCAAACTCAGAATTAATGGTCAATACGCTTACTTAGTAGAACTATCAAATCACCCAATTTACTTTTAATTAATTTATTTTTTATTGCACAGATGGATGGACGAGCTCACAGCCCACCTGGTGTTAAGCGGTTACTGGAGCCCATAGACACCTACAACGTAAATGCGTCACCCACCTTGAGATATAAGTGCTAAGGTCTCAAGTATAGTTACGGCGGCTGCCCCGCCCTTCAAACCGAAACGCATTACTGCTTCACGGCAGAAATAGGCAGAGTGGTGGTACCTACCCGCGCGGACTCACAAGAGGTCCTACCACCAGTATTTGCACTGAATTTGGAACAAGAGATGATTGCTTATCACAAATAAAATTTAGAAATCGCTCGTGGTCCGTAATTGGCGCATGAGTTTTTTCCACTGTTTTGAATCAAATCCTTTTTGAATCTTTACTTTTAATTTAGCGGAATTAGCTCTGGTCTAACAGAAAAAGAGTGACAAAAGGTATGTACTTTGACTGTCTGTTCCTTACAGCATTTTATATCAATGTCATCTTTAAAAATAATCTATATCTATACTAATATATAGGTATAAATCTATCGTGGTTTTTACGTGCATACGATTGACTTGAAATTTGGTATCCATGTAGAAAATATATGTACTTAATGGATAGGCTAATATTCATATGAGTGTTGGACTCCCTATATTAGTTGCGGGGGCGTTAATGATGAGAATCTTTGTGGGGGTGAGAGATAATAATGTTAATTTTAAATGCCCAGCGAAGCGGACGGGTACAGCTAGTCGTTTTTGACGTGACAACGTCTTATAATTCGGTGATGCCGGCTGCACGCACGAAAAAACATGACTCATGCGGCGTTACCTCGCTCTGAGGCGTTCCATTTAAGGCTTGAAGTGCAAGCGAGAGCGCACAACGAGCGACAATGAGTCACAATCGGCCTCCGCGTTCGGCAGCGTTCGACATCTGTCTCTCTCCTACTTGAGTGAGCGATGCATCCGCGTGGACAGCTGCTATACAATAATACATTTAAATGTTTTCGTCAAGTATGAAGTTCAGTGAAAAGTGAATGTGGTGTCAATTGTTTATAGCAACGATAATTGAAAAATGAAACCATTCCATCAGCATTTTCTTATGACGTTGTCACGTTCAACTATCATCAGTAAACCGACTTTACAGACAACCGATTTTTTAAATTCATTCAATAGCAGAAAAAACAACATCAGAATTTCGCATTAAGGCTACCGCATAAAAGATTTCGAAAACATCCAAAGAAAGAAACCTACATTCAAATAGCAAAGTGTAATAGCTTACGTCGACCGACAGACACATCTTCCAAGAAAATCGCAACTAGGTCAGTTTTTTACCATATTTTACCCCGAATAAACATCGGAAAAACACATTTTGTGTATCAGCTGAAATGGGGATTTACGTCAAAACATATTAAACGCTATTCACGTTACCCGGGTGTTTTGCAACGCTGGTAACATTATTTTTTGTTTAGCCATTTAATGTACATACGTCAGTAACGAGGCAAAGGTGATATTGTGCTCTCATGAACATAATGTGTCTGATTCAATTTTGATTACGTGAGTTTTAATTTTTTTATTGCTTAAATGGATGGACGAGCTCACAGCCCACCTAGTGTTAAGTGGTTACTCTGGAGCCCATAGACATCTATAACGTAAATGCGCCACCCACCTTGAGATATAAGTTCTAAAGTCTCAAGTATAGTTACAACGGCTGCTCAACCCTTCAAACCGAAACGCATTACTGCTTCTGAACTGAAGAATCTATTGAAGAATCTATTGAGTAAGTTACTCGATGCATTAATGAAATAATTCAGATAAAGTCTTATTATTAATTCTTAGCTGATAAACTTCTGAATATTCCAGTTTTTTTGTATAAAATTACTTACTAATTAAGCTCATTTAAGGACCCAACTCTCTTTGAAATAAAGCAGTCTAAAAGTTTAGTAAAACTACAGCCTGGAAAGCTGCGAATCAAACGGAAACGCTCTAACAGCGAAATCAAAAGCTCCGTTGCGCTCCAGTTCCGCTGAACATAATGATAAGGTGCTTTGTTGATTGTGAGCTTGAGCGCAGACCGACGTATTTGTTGTGACACGTGCGAGAAATTCAATGAAAAGAAAAACGAGCTTGGGGAAAAGGAAAGTATCGGTGTAACAAATTATGTGTTCATTTATTTTATCACTAGCGACCCGCCCTCGCTTCGCTTCGGAAACATTAAATAAATAATAAATAAATATTTACCAACAATCACACCACGTTAACTGGTCCCGTGATAAGTTCGTAAAGAACTTGTGTTACAGGTACCAGGCAACGGAAACAAATGTAAGATTTTTATTATACACATACATATATTTAAGATACATCCATAATCCTGGAAAATACATTTATATTTATCATACAAATATCTTCCCTTGGCGGGATTCGAACGCGCGACCCCCTTATGTAGTGACCATGTCACTTACCACTACACCAGACGGCCGTTAAAACCGGAAACATTAAATTTTATTATTGATAGAAGAGTCCCGCCATGTTGCGCGCGGTACGACAATAACTGCGGGTGACGCAGTAGTAGTAGTCTAAGTTACCCCTTATATCATCAGCTACCTATAAGTGAAAGTCTCATCAAAATCGGTCCAGCCGTTCCAGAGGTTAGCCGGAACAAACAGACAGACAGACAGACAGACAGACAGACAGACAGACAGACAGAAAGACAGACAGACCGACAGACAAAAATTGTAAAAAATGTTATTTTGGTGTATGTATAATATTCATATGCATGTAGTAAAAAGCGGTTATTTTACAAACAGACACTCTAATTTTATTTACATGTATAGATTAGGATCTTTAATATGATTCGTGATACAATATGGGCATAGTAAAAACAATTTAATAAAATGTCCTTTTTGACACGAATTTTTAGCAATCGAGTGGTAGACAATGACTTTAAAACTAAACGGGACACGTTGAACAAGGTTTGATGTATAATATGTACGATGGATATAAACAGTGATGTAATTCTGTATAATATGTATTTTACCGGCATAAATACAAAACTGTTTTCGTGTTTCTCAATAAATGTCTTATTTATCTAACATGCCTGCAATTATGTGCTTCGTATTTATTACAATTTAATTTATAAAACTCCTAAAAAAAACACGTGAAAATCATCATCGCACCACTAAAAACTTCTTCAAAGTAATTTCTTATTGTCTTTGTCTCATTAAAGTTTTATAATTTGATTTTCCTTATTTCGATATGGTTCAATGCCCAGTTCTTGGTTCTACTTTCATACCTGACGTATTGAGACATATTTACAATAATTATTCAAAAAATTCAACAATAATTCCCCACACAAAAATATTAAACCGTATACTAAAACATATAAAACGCACTGAAAAAGATTATTAATGGTTACATAAATAGTCAAAATCAAACGAATTGTGTCTGTCGGACATAAAATCAAACCACTATTGGAGCAATTGAGTTGCCCAGTAATAACGACGATAAATATTACTCAATATGACCGGGACAATAGGGGTGAACTGGTTTTTGTTACGACCCCAATTTGGACCATCCAATTACTGTGGCTAGTATTGAGTACCCAGTACCCCCAAATTGGTCAGCTGAAATAATGAAGAACCATCTACTTGGGTATTTGTTGGGACTTGTCAGATAACATCTCCTTGGTACGATAGACTATCTCAAGCTTATTCGTTTTGATGCGGTATATTCAAAAATGTTGGCATTTTTGTACCACATTTGTGCACTACATGTCAGATTTCATTAACATGTTCTAATTAGATTAACATCTGGTTGGTTCCATCAGATCTGTTCAAAGGAATATCTGGTTATATTGCAGTACTAACGAAATGAAAAGCTAATATACGCACATGCCTAGCGCTGCGGTTATCCTGTGATGTGGCATTGAACATAATCAGGATCTGATTGCAAAGCACCGCCGACGCACTCAATTTTGTACCGTTATATTGAAAGCTTAGGCGTCCTTGAGGCTTCAGAAGGCTTTAATGGTAATAATGTATTCAAATTATTCTTGGAGAGAAATGTCTTGAATAATCGACCCAAACGTAGTGACACTGGCTTACTGAATGATAATTTTGGATGAACAGGAATATTCATCCTTCATTAAGTCTTTCATGGAAAGGCCAAAATTAATTTTTAATAGTCAATTTCTAGGAATAGTTTCGTTTTTCGTTGCTTGATATTTGTCTAAAAAAATAATCTATAGAACACTATCATTATTATCAAATATGTAGTATTATTGTATGATTATCCAATTGTAAACCTAAAGTGTTTAGGTAATTTTATTAAGTACACGAAAGAAGCCGTACTCAGCATATATGTGGCTTTAGCTTCGATTTTTATCAACAAGCTAGCCTTTTTTTTATTTAGGAATTGGTTTATATATATCTTCTACTGCATAAGCTCGCACGTCAAAATGTTGATAGCGCAAATAATATTCCATGGCACTAATTTGATGTTCAGTTTTAATGGGAAAAATCGATTGGTGACAATATTATTTCTTGATAATTATGTCATATAACTGGTAGATAGTATACAGCAATATGATAATATAATTACTTATACACATTTTTTATTATATTAATTTATCTAAAGAATAGAACCAGGATAACATAAAAAAATCACGTTATTTCAAATGGTGATATTATATTACCGAAAAATACATGAAAAATAACGTTTTTATTTAGAAATTAATTCTGTTTTAAATTTTACAGCAACAGCAGCTCATGGTCCTCTTTTATCATATCGGCTGCTTTTTCGCCGATCATTATAGTTGGTGCGTTGGTATGGGCTCCAGGTATTCGGGGCATCACACTGGCATCCACGACTCTCAGTTTTTTAACTCCGTAGACTCTTAACCTAGAATCAACCACTTCACCCATAGCACAAGTACCGGAAAAATGATAGCCAGGGATAACCAGGCATTTCACGTAACATTTCCAAAAACTTTGATCAGGAACGCAGTTACAAGCCCTTGGAATTATAAGCTCTGAATTAACACTTTTGAAGAAGCTAGAGTTCGTAACTTTGAGGTAATCTTTAACATATTTTTCAAGGTTTTCTATATCTTTTTCTTCTGTGAGATAGTTAGGGTAAATGAGAGGTTGATCGCGAGGATTTGTTGTGTTCAACAGAATTTGGCCGCAAAATTTCGGATATAAGTAGCTCACCAATGTATACATCAATTGCCGGTCACCACTATGGTCATAATAATCTTGGCAGATTTCGTCTTTTAAGCTCAAGAAAAACACACAAGAAGGCATAAAATCATTCTTGTCATTTAAAATAGCCGTCGTTATCTCGTAGTCAGGATACTTTTGAGTCTTGTTCAAAGCTGCGTATCCTATGATTAAAGGTAATGGATATTTCGAAGGATCAACTGGTTTCTTATTTAAAATCGCTTTACCCATTTTATGTACAACTAGAACGTAAATATGATCTTGCATTTTTTGTCCTACTGGTAAATCAGATATAACCTTGATGTTTTTATGTTTTAAATGCTGCCGAGGGCCAACTCCTGAAAGCATCAACAATTGAGGAGAGTTGATAGCTCCTGCAGATACGATTACTTCTTTAGTTGCCCTTATTGTCATCAATCTATCATTTAATATTAATTCAACACCAGTTGCACATTTGTTGTCATCGAACAAAATTTTTGTAACTAAAGCATTCTTCAAAACATGTAGATTAGTACGATCCTGAAATTTTGAGAGAAATGCTAAAGCAGCACTTTGTCGTGTTCCATTTGCAATTGTAAATAATGGCTCACTAAAACCAATTGGTTTGTTTCCATTTATCTCGTATTCGATATCATGACCGACTTCAGAAAAAGCTTTCAAGTATTCAGATGTCACATCATTGTGTTGTGTGCTGACGCCCAAATAACCTTCAGTACCATGAAGTTCTTTGTCAACCCAATTTAGATCGGATTCATCAAGTCTTTCACTCTTGATGAAGTACGGTAGCACGTTCTCCCACTTCCAAGTTGTATCATTAACAATTTTAGCCCATGTATCATAATCATGGGAATTCCCTCTCGTGTAGGCCATGAAATTGATAGAACTAGTCCCACCGAGCATTTTCCCTCTTGTAACCTGGACGACTTGATTTTTCATGTATTTCATTGTTACATCCGGGACGGATGTGTAATTCCAGTCTACTTTCGAAACCTTCATAAATAGGTTTAAGCTTGGAATCTGAAAACATTGTTGTAGTTTGAAGTTTTCATCACTAATGTTTATTCTACACAGCTTACAAGTTAAATAAAAAATACGAATCATTGAACAGAGACGAAAATTAAATATAAACATTCGTAGAAGGAACAAAAATATTCAAGACCTATCTTTAAATTAATACGTGAAGCAAAAAAACACATGTGGCACTCGGGGACTGCCACGGTAAAGTTATTGCATAGCATTACATAGCATTTTTTATCTACTTATGCAATTATAATTAGACAGTAATAATTTAATATTAAAACAATAATAAAATAAGACCACGCTATATTTATAAACATTAACAAAAGCAAAGCATTAACTGTCCCCTTTACACTAATAAGCTAGACCGCGTGCGAGAGAGATGGGCAGACTTTTCGTGATGCGCATGCAGGGCAACGTCACGCCGCGCGCTTATTCACAAACACTACACAAGCGCAACGTGTAAATGTGTTGAACGCGAGCTACATGGTAGGCGGAGTGGGGGTGTTAGGTTTTATTTTCATCACGGAATTTCTTGATTCGTTCGCCATGCTCAAAGCTCGCGATAAAAGCTATGCAATAGCTTAAAACTGTGTACCCTTTTTACCAAAATTGCACGGACGGAGGAGTATGAAATTTCCCACACTTATAGAGAATATAGAGAAGGAGTGCAGAAAGCTATTTTTTTAAATTGTGCATTAATAATACATTAAATCAATAAAGAAAACATTACATACTCTACCATGTATTGTATTTGACACACACGCATATACTTTTACAAACATACATAAACACATACTCTTTGTTTACTGCCAAACTTTTGTTATTGGTTAAAGTCCGTGGTAAAATTGAGTATAGGTTACTTATTATTGTTTATCTTTAATATTATTTGTCTATAGTGTAATTATGGCGAAATCTGTGATTATAGAAGTATAATACTCGTAGTCTTTGACAATAGAACTATAATAATGTTCAAACTTATAATTTCAATTAATTATAGTCGAATTTTGACTACTGCGGGACCATTAGTTCTGTGTATTCTTTGACTTACAACAGATTCTATTGGGGGATCTCCTCCAGCTTCAATCAGCAATACATTGATGTTTTTAATCTCCGACAGTCTATTAGCGACCACGCATCCACCAGATCCAGCGCCGACAACAATGAAATCATACTTGGCACCATCTGAAACATCAAAGTAGTTCTCACTAGATTCAGGATTGAGTATTTGACACACTTGAGGGTTCGGTCGCGCGGCTGTAATACGTTTTGTAGGCAGGAGCACAATGACATGACTACTTTAAAGCTAAAATAGCCAGAAGGAAGTAGCAACCCATAAGGAATTACTACCCGTGTGCGATAACTTGAGACTTGCTTGGAATGCAACCCTCCGCTCGCTACCCCTGTAACTTCCCTCATGCTCCCGTGTTGTACTGTAGGCAACGCCATTTTTTTATTTATATATTATAATCTATTTTATAATCTTATTTGATTTATGATTTCGTTAATAGTTATTAGAGTTACTGCTATATTTCATTGTAATTTTTTGTTTTAAGTTTATTGTTGTAATGAAGGGTAAAACTTTACATTGTGGAGAGATAAACTCGTGTTAAAGTGTTGGATTTTTTGAAAATTAAAAACGGAATATACAGTTGTGTTTACCTGTGAAAATATCATAATCAGGATCAATCAGTTGTATGAGCTCGAAGGGTTGGGTAGCCGTTGTACTATGAAACTGATTGTTAGAACTAAGATGGGTGCGGCATTTACGTTGTTGATGTCTATGGGCTCCGGTAATCATTTAAGACCAGGCGGACCGTGAGCTCGTTCACCCGCCTCGTCACCATTCCGTCGATAATCCTCCGTGCTGAGGATCGTGGTCTCACTTACTAGCTTTCTCTTGGACTATACTGCGCCAGCCCTGTCTATCCTCAGCTGCGCAGATGGCATCGTGGATTGAGGTTTAGAGAGTACAGCGTATCTGGTCCGACCAGCACATTGGCCTATTGCCTCTGGGCTTTCTTGCGCCTTAGAAATAATAAAAAACTAAATTACCTTGAATAACCGCTTCTTGTGGCCAAAGATACCCAGTTAGCTGCAGAGCTGCCAGTATTTGAAAGCCGGTTTGAAGTCTATGAATTTCATTCAATGTTGATGTTGCATTCATTATTTCTATAAAAGGAACCAAGTAAACAAACTCTTAGATTGACTTTTTAAAATTATCTGAAATATATGAAATGATCAAACTTACTCGTAGTTTATCAGGGCAATGTGATTTTAATCTACATTAGTTCATTCCTCGGAAAGACAATAAATTTTTACTTCAATCATCTAGCGCTTAATTTAATTTCCATGTTTTTACGTTTTACGCCCATTATTCATTCTCCTGACAGCACCGTATTAGGAAGAAATATGTCACGGTGATCTTAAAAAGGGACATGTTAAATAGATATTTGATAATCATGATTCTGTGCGGCGCTTAAGAAATAGTTTAAGAGATGAAAAGTTCTGTGGTAGTTTAGTTTCCTGGTCCTACACAAATAATCTGCCACTGTACCATTCTATGAAAAATGGCACGAAAATGGCTCCTGAAAAGTCAAATCTGTCATACCCGTGGTGTTGGAACTGGCCCTAGAGTGAAATCTAAGAAGTTCAATATAGCCCCATATTTAAAACATTTTTATTTATCAGAGTATGCATCCTTATGATGTCTACGAGCCTTGATTACAGAACCATGATCTTGCATGTCTATCTGAGTGAGTAAAATAAATCTCGCTTATGACATTTTCAAGATAAGCTCGCACATATACAAGTTCCGAACAACAACATTCGGACCGTCGGTCTACCGAGCAAATACCACCCGCTGGTGGAAGGTCTTCCCTTTGTCGTATATCTCTACAGTCAGGTTCGACAGGTTCACTCCACTAAGTGGGCATTTGGAACAGAAAAATGGTACCCCAATTTCTGAACAAGAAACTTCCTCTGAATGAAATGAATCTGATTGCATCTTGCAAAGTTAAAGGGGCTCCTCCACCAGATTGCGTGGGATATATTCAACGAGCTAACTTTAATATAGGATGTTATCTCTTCATCGCAGAAATGATTTCTGAACGCGATTTATTTTGTGGTAAACAATTACATATAACACACATAAATGAATAAGACGCTCATTAGAATTTTGTACCAAGCTGAAGAAGAAATATTATTTAATAATAAAAAAAAAATATATTTAAAAATACTCACAGAACAAGTCGACGTAACAGCTGTTGATGAAGAAATAAATGTAATTAAAATGTTGAAATAAAAGCCACGAATTCTGACGTCATCAAGCAAAACAAAATGGAATTTTCTTTACGAGTAAGTTAATTTAGTCTGTATCGTATTGAAATTGTGAGTGATTATTGTTTGAAGTCATCGAATTCGTCCAAGTTTTTATGATGTTTAAATTCGAGAGACATTAAATTTTCTGTGCTATCTTTATGTAAACTTTAAAGGTAAAAAAGTAGTAAAATAAATTATTTGAAATGTGAAATGATGTAGTCTTTGGCTAACTGCCAGGACGAAAATTCTCAAGGCTATTTAGCTGCACGCTTAACAACATATATTGATTGGTTGAGATTGAGAACTGGTCTGGTCTTATGAAGCAAATACAAATCTAGCAGGAAGAATGGATTTTGGCATTTCAGACTGCTTCCAAACCTTCATTCCGGACAAGTGGTTTTACTGACATGAAAACATATTGAGCGGTAAGGATATTAGGTATATGTATGTATATATGTACATAATATTATCTTCGAAGCGTCTTCTATGCCGCATTATCCGTCAATAGAGCCGTCCAAATTTTTGTACCTGATTCAAGAAAAAAGCATGTCTAGAAGAGGGGCATGACTAAAATCTATGTACTGATATCTTTTTAAAATCTATTGTGCCAGGAATTAATAGCAATACCATATAGCTTTAACTAATAAAGGCTATTTTTGGACATTTGAAAATATTCCTCGGGTATCAGCTCAGCTTCTTAGCTCTAAGTATTTGGTATAGCTAGTATGCTCAATGAAGACTCAAGCATTTTTAAAAGTAGTGAACGAGAATTATCTATTCGATAGATAGGCAGTTAGTGGTAGTTTTCCAATTACAGAGAATAATGCGACTCAGTGACGCACAATGCCGAATTATGCTGAAGCTTAATTGGAACGTGAATTAGTTTTCAAATGCATCAGCAGAGTGCGCTAAGTTAGCACAGTTTTAATTAACATTGATTATTTCTAAGAAACTACAACGAAACGAAAGCCTTACAATTTTTTTCAATATTAAATAATATTACTAACGATAATATAAACTAAATTTCGATCAATGCCAACTTAAAGAAAAAACACTTGTCAATTTTCTGTCACTGAGTCGGTATCGATTGCGAGTATCACGCGAGAGCAGTACTTTTGAGAGTGCTCGATTGTGCGAAGGGTTGCTGTAATTGGAAAACTAAATCTGTGACGTACAGACCACACAATATGCGCAATTCAGCTTTTTATGGATGAAATGCGGTAATCTGTTTAGCCATTGTAACTATACAGAAACCTTAAAAGTTATATCTCAAGGTGGGTGGCGCATTTACGTTGTATATGTCTATGGGCTCCGATAACCACTTAACACCAGGTGGGCTATGAGCTCGTTCACCCGTCTTGTTATGTACTCATTATGTACGTCGCTTATTATGTACCTGTACCGGCTCAAAACCAGACGGGCCGTTAGCTCTTCTGTACACTTAGTGCAATAAGAGAAGAGCATAATGGTTCCTCTGAGGTGAGATAAGACAGTGTTATGAAGAAAACGAGTTTGAAGAAATTGTGATTATACTGGCAGGTGTTATATTTGCAAAAGTCACTGATCAATCATTTAAATAAATTTAAATAAAATGTACTGGATATGATTTAGCATTAAAAATACATAGTTTGTTTGATCATTTATTGAATGTATTGTTGGATTATATTATAACAACTGTTCTATTTATATGGTAGAGGACGAGTCGACCTTATGTCATTCAGTAGGAAATTTGTTTTTATTTTATTTTAAACTGTAAACGACACAATCGCCCATGTCATTAACTATGTCAACAGATTTATAGCGTGTGGTCCAAGGTGAATGAATGCTCTCGGGATATTTTTTGACATGATCCCCTCATCTTCTTTTTCTTTCACATTATCCTCCAACGAAGCCGAGTGCATTCCTTTCTTGCAAATAATTTTATTAAACGACAACTCATTGAGACCACTCATCATCATCATTCTCCTACCCTTGTCCCAGTCACCTTTTTTTTTTTTTTTTTTTCGGATTTAGGGCCGAACCTCCTACGAGGTCCCCGCGCAAAAGGGGCGCACGAGGTATGTGAGACTCAATGTCACCGGGTCGTTTAGAGCAGGACATGTAAAATTGACCATAATTGGAAGTCTAAGGATTGAGTTCTGGGCTAGATGAGGGCCAGTTTTAAGCTCTTATAAAGTCGGAAACGTTGGTTTCAAGCCAGGCTTGGGTAGTTCGTGCCTTGTGACCAGGTGCAGAGTTCTGCTGGAAAGTCCACGGATCACTGACGCAGGATTATGACCACGTTGTACCTTGCCGATCACTTGAGCAGCTTCTTTAGAACTGTGAGCGTACACTTTATCATTTTGCTTCTTCTTCTTAGTCGAATACTTCATTGCTAAAAGTCGTGTCCTTGAAAGCCCTTCGTAGCTCTTTGTTTTTTTTTTTTTATTGCCCTTGTAGTCAGACGAGCATACGGCCCACCTGATGGTGAGTGGTTACCGTCGCCCATGGACTTTACTTTACTCAGCTTCCATTTGCTTCGGTTTTCTTATTGTAGTGTTATTCAACCGTGACATTTTTTTCATCTGTAAAGAGGATATTTCTGTGCTTTTCACCCGCGTCTTGTGACAGAAGGCGTTTTGATCGATCCACTCTTTTTAATTGTAAATATTGATTTGGTAATGTTCATTTCTCGCGATTTTTGCCTCCTTATGGGGTTTCGACAAAATATCCAAAGAAAAAACTTACATTCAAATAGCAAACTGAAATAGCTTACGTCGACCGACACATCTTCCAAGAAAATCGCAACTGGGTCAGTTTTTGACCATATTTTACCCCGAATAAACATCGGCAAAACACTTCTTGTATATCAACTGAAAGGGGATTTACGTCAAAACATACATAACAGGTTTTTAATTCCCTTTAACAATTAAATTTTTAGTAGTCAATTTCTAGGAATAGTTTCGATTTTCATTGATTGACATTTATCAAAAAAAAAAATTCTATAGATCACTATCACTATTATTAAATATTATTATGTAGTATTATTGTTTGATTATTCTATTGTAAACCTAAGGTGTTTGGCTCATTTCGATAAAGTTTTATTGTAGGAAAATTACACATTTGAAGCCGTAGTCAGCATGGCTTTAGCTTCGATTTTTATCAACAAGCTAGCCTTTTTTATTTAGGAATCAGTTTATATATATCTTCTACTGCATAAGCTCGCACGTCAAAATGTTGATAGCGCAAATAATATTCCATTACACTAATTCGATGTTAGTTTTAACGGGAAAAATCTATTGGTGACAATATTATTTCTTGATAATTATGTTATATAACTGGTAGATAGTATACAGCAATATGATAATATAATTACTTATACACCTTTTTTATTATATTAATTTATCTACAGAATAGAACCAGGATAACATAAAAAAATCACGTTATTTCAAATGGTGATATTACATTACTGCAAAATACATGAACAATAACGTTTTTATTTATAAATTAATTCGGTTTTAAATTTTGCAGCAACAGCAGCTCATGTTCGTCTTTTATCATATCGGCTGCTTTTTCACCGATCATTATAGTTGGTGCATTGGTATGGGCTCCAGGTATTCGGGGCATCACACTGGCATCCACGACTCTCAGTTTTTTAACTCCGTAGACTCTTAACCTAGAATCTACCACTTCACCCATAGCACAAGTACCGGAAAAATGATAGCCAGGGATAACCAGGCATTTCACGTAACATTTCCAAAAATTTTGATCAGGAACGCAGTTACAAGCCCTTGGAATTATAAGCTCTGAATTAACACTTTTGAAGAAGCTAGAGTTCGTAACTTTGAGGTAATCTTTAACATATTTTTCAAGGTTTTCTATATCTTTTTCTTCTGTGAGATAGTTAGGGTAAATGAGAGGTTGATCGCGAGCATTTGTTGTGTTCAACAGAATTTGGCCGCGAGCTTTCGGATATAAGTAACTCATCAATGTATACATCAATTGCCGGTCACCACTATGGTCATAATAATCTTGGCAGATTTCGTCTTTTAAGCTCAAGAAAAACACACAAAAAGGCATAAAATCATTCTTATCATTTATAATAAGCGTCATTATCTCGTAGTCAGGATACTTTTGAGTCTTGTTCAAAGCTGCGTATCCTAAGATTAAAGGTAATGGAGATTTCAAAGGATCAGCTGGTTTCTTATTTAAAGTAGCTTTACCCATTTTATGTAAAACTAGAACGTTAATGTGATCTTGCATTTTTTGTCCTACTGGTAAATCAGATGTAACCTTGATGTTTTTATGTTTTAAATGCTGCCGAGGCCCAACTCCTGAAAGCATCAACAATTGAGGAGAGTTGATAGCACCTGCAGACACAATTACTTCTTTAGTTGCCCTTATTGTCATCAATCTATCATTTAATATTAATTCAACACCAGTTGCACATTTGTTGTCATCGAACAAAATTTTTGTAACTAAAGCATTCTTCAAAACATGTAGATTAGCACGATCCTGAAATTTTGAGAGAAATGCTAAAGCAGCACTTTGTCGTATTCCATTTGCAATTGTAAATAATGGCTCACTAAAACCAACTGGTTTGTCTCCATTTATCCCGTATTCGATATCATGACCGACTTCAGAAAAAGCTTTCAAGTATTCAGATGTCGCATCACTGTGTTGTGTGCTGACGCCCAAATAACCTTCAGTACCATGAAGTTCTTTGTTAACACAATTTAGATCGGATTCATCAAGTCTTTCACTCTTGATGAAGTACGGTAGCACGTTCTCCCACTTCCAAGTTGTATCATTAATAATTTTGGCCCATGTATCATAATCTTGGGAATTCCCTCTCGTGTAGGCCATGAAATTGATAGAACTAGTCCCACCGAGCATTTTCCCTCTTGTAACCTGGACGACTTGATTTTTCATGTATTTCATCATTACATCCGGGACGGATGTGTAATTCCAGTCTACTTTTGAAACCTTCATAAATAGGTTTAAGCTTGGAATCTGAAAACATTGTTGTAGTTTGAAGTTTTCATCACTAATGTTTATTCTACACAGCTTACAAGTTAAATAAAAAATACAAATCAGAACAGAGAACAGAATGAACAGAGACGAAATATAAACATTCGTAGAAGGAACAAAAATATTCAAGACCCATCTTTAAATTAATACGTGAAGCAAAAAAACACATGTGGCACTCGGGGACTGCCACGGTAAAGTTATTGCATAGCATTGCATAGCATTTTTTATCAACTTATGCAATTATAATTAGACAGTAATCATTTAATATTAAAACAATAATAAAATAAGACTACGCTATATTTATAAAAATTAACAAAAGCAAAACATTAACTGTCCCCTTTACACTAATAAGCTAGACCGCGTGCGAGAGAGATGGGCAGACTTTTCATGATGCGCATGCAGGGCAACGTGACGCCACGCGCTTATTCACAAACACTACCCAAGCGCAACGTGTAAATGTGTTGAACGCGAGCTACATGGTAGGCGGAGTGGGGGTGTTAGGTTTTATTTTCGTCACGGAATTTCTTGATTCGGTCACCACGCTCAAAGCCCGCGATCAAATAGCAATAGCTTAAAAGTTTGTACCATTTTTACCAAAATTGCGCGGACGGGGGAGTATGAAATTTCCCACACTTATAGAGAATATAGACAAGGAGTGCAGAATGCAATTTTTTTAAATTGTGCATTAATAATACATTCAATCAATAAAAAAAACATTACATACTCTACCATGTATTGTATTTGACACACACATTTACTCCTACAAACACACATAAATACATACTCTTTGTTTACTGCCAAACTTTTGTTATTGGTTAAAGTCTGTGGTAAAATGGAGTATAGGTTACTTATTATTGTTTATCTTTAATATTATTTGTCTATAGTGTAGTCTTGGCGAAATCTGTGATTATAGAAGTATAATACTCGTAGTCTTTGACAATAGAACTATAATAATGTTCAAACTTATAATTTCAATTAATTATAGTCGAATTTTGACTACTGCGGGACCATTAGTTCTGTGTATTCTTTGACTTACAACAGATTCTATTGGGGGATCTCCTCCAGCTTCAATCAGCAATACATTGATGTTTTTAATCTCCGACAGTCTATTAGCGACCACGCATCCACCAGATCCAGCGCCGACAACAATGAAATCATACTTGGCACCATCTGAAACATCAAAGTAGTTCTCACTAGATTCAGGATTGAGTATTTGACACACTTGAGGGTTCGGTCGCGCGGCTGTAATACGTTTTGTAGGCAGGAGCACAATGACATGACTACTTTAAAGCTAAAATAGCCAGAAGGAAGTAGCAACCCATAAGGAATTACTACCCGTGTGCGATAACTTGAGACTTGCTTGGAATGCAACCCTCCGCTCGCTACCCCTGTAACTTCCCTCATGCTCCCGTGTTGTACTGTAGGCAACGCCATTTTTTTATTTATATATCTATTTTATAATATTATTTGATTCATGATTTCGTTAATAGTTATTAGAGTTACTGCTATATTTCATTGTAATTTTTTGTTTTAAGTTTATTGTTATAATGAAGGGTAAAACTTTACATTGTGGAGAGATAAACTCGTGTTAAAGTATTGGATTTTTTTGAAAATGAAAAACGGAATATACAGTTAAGCTTACCTGTGAAAATATCATAATCAGGATCAATCAGTTGTATGAGCTACGTAGTAGTACAACGGCTACCCAACCCTTCGGGTAGCCGTTGTACTATGAAACTGATTGTTAGAACTAAGATGGGTGCGGCATTAACGTTGTTGATGTCTATGGGCTCCGGTAATCATTTAAGACCAGGTTGACCGTGAGCTCGTTCAGCCGCCTGGTCACTATTCCGTCGATAATCCTCTATGCTGAGGATCGTGGTCTCACTTACTAGCTTTCTCTTGGACTATACTGCGCCAGCCCTGTCTATCCTCGGCTGCGCAGATTGCATAGTGGATTGAGGTTTAGAGAGTTTTTTTTTAATATTTATTTTTATTGATTTTATAGGCAGACGAGTATACGGCCCACCTGAGGGTAAGTAGTCACCGTCACTCATGGACGTCAGCAATGCCAGGGGCAGAGCCAAGCCGCTGCCTACCATTAAGTACTCTCCGCAAGCCTACTTGAAGAAGGACATATCATAGCGCTCGGAAAACACCGTGGAGGGCAGTTCATTCCAAAGCCGGATGGTACGTGGCAAAAAAGATCTTTGGAAACACACTGTCGATGAACGCAGCGGTTCCAGATAATATGGATAAACTCTGCTCCGATGGCGGGAGGTGCGATTATAAAAAGGAGATGAGGGGATCATCTCGAATAATTCCTCAGAGCATTCCCCATGGTCCATACGGTATAAAACACAGAGAGAACCGAAGGCCCTCCGTAGACCCAGGGGTTCCAAGCGATCCGCGAGAGCGGGACTATCATCCAGCCAAACAGCCCGTTTCTGTATGGAGCCAAATGGAAGTAGCTGGTATTTGGGAGCCCCGGCCCAGAGGTGCACTTCACGCGAGGCCGGACCTGCTCTTTATAAAGCGCAAGTCTCTCCCCAGTCTCTCCCAAGCTCTGCCCAGGTGTGAAATATCGCTTCGCTCTGTTGAGGACTCCCAACATTTTAGAGGCCAATTTGGCTTTACCTTCCAAATCACTCCGAAATTGGACATCACTCGAAATATCGATCCCCAGAATCCCGATACTCGCGGAAAGCTGCAGGGATACTCCTTGAGATTCTGGCGCCATGACAAAAGGGTCCTTCTTCGCAGTGAACGCGCAAACCTGTGCCTTCAACGGGTTGAACTGAACTGAATTCAGTTCAACCTACTTGGAGACCCGCCCCAGAGAGTTCTCCACTTCAGACACAAGTTTTAATAGCTTCTCGTTTACAACGCTTCGAGAGAGACTCTGATTGCCGATATATCCCGCATCCCCCGTGCTATTATCCGCATAGCAATGCATGCCATCAATACATAGCATGTCATTGATATGCAGTATGAAAAGCGTGGGAGAGAGCACCGAACATTGTGGAACACCAACGTTCATGGTCATGGCATCGGAGCAGCAGACGTCGACGACAACTGTGATGCTCCGTCCATCCAAAAAGCTAGCGATCTACTTGCAGAGTCCCTCAGGGATCCCGTAAGCTGGATGCGTCGATAGAAGTGCCCTATGCCAGACCCTGTCGAAGACCTTCGCGATGTCAAGGCTCGTATCTTGGCGTATCTTGGCCGACCAGCGCATTGGCCTACTGTCTCTGGACTTTCCTGCACCTAAAAAATAATAAAAAATGAAATTACCTTGAATAACCGCTTCTTGTGGCCAAAGATACCCAGTTAGCTGTAGAGCTGCCAGTATTTGAAAGCCGGTTTGAAGTCTATGAATTTCATTCAATGTGGATGTTGTATTCATTATTTCTATAAAAGAAATCAAGTAAACAAACTCTTAGATTGACTTTTAAAAATTAATTAAATTATATGAAATGATTAGACTTACTCGTAGTTTATCAGGGCAATGTGATTTTAAGCTACATTAGTTCTGTTCATTCCTCGGAAAGACAATAAATTTTTACTTCAATCATCTAGCGCTTAATTTAACTTCCATGTTTTTATGTTTAACGTCCATTATTCATTAGTCTATCAGTCATTAGTCTATGTCCTGACAGCACCGTATTAGGAAGAAATATGTCACGGTGATCTTAAAAAGGGACATGTTAAATAGAGATTTGATAATCATGATTCTGTGCACCACTTAAGAAATAGTTTAAATGCGATTCTGTGCGGAACTTAAAAAATTATTTAAGAGATGAAAAGTTCTGTGGTAATTTAGTTACCTGGTCCTACACAAATAGTCTACCACTGTACCATTCTATGGAAAATGGCACGAAAATAGCTCATGAAAAGTCAAATCTGCCATACCCGTGGTGTTGGAACTGGCCCTAGAGTGAAATCTAAGAAGTTCAATATAGCCCTATATTTAAAACATTTTTATTTATCAGAGTATGCATCCTTATGATGTCTACGAGCCTTGATTACATAACCATGATCTTGCATGTCTATCTGAGTGAGTAAAACAAATCTCGCTTATGACATTTTTAAGATAAGCTCGCACATATACAAGTTCCGAACAACAGCATTCGGACCGTCGGTCTACCGAGCAAATACCACCCGCTCGTGGAAGGTCTTCCCTTTAGTCGTATAATATCTCTACAGTCAGGTTCGACAGGTTCACTCCACTAAGTGGGCATTTGGAACAGAAAAATGGTACCCCAATTCCTGAACAAGAAACTTCCTCTGAATGAAATGAATCTGATTGCACCTTGCAAAGTTAAAGGGGTCCTCCACCGGATTGCGTGGGATATATTCAACGAGCTAACTTTAATATAGGATGTTATCTTTTCATCGCAGAAATGATTTCTGAACGCGATTTATTTTGTGGTTAACAATTACATATAACACACATAAATGAATAAGACGCTCATTAGAATTTTGTACCAAGCTGAAGAAGAAAATATATTTTTAAATAATAATAAAAATATATATTTAAAAATACTCACAGAACAAGTCGACGTAGCAGCTGTTGATGAAGAAATAAATGTAATTAAAATGTTGAAATAAAAGCCACGAATTCTGACGTCATCAAGCAAAACAAAACGGAATTTTCTTTACGAGTAAGTTAATTTAGTCTGTATCGTATTGAAGTTGTGAGTGATTATTGTTTGAAGTCATCGAATTCGTCCAAGTTTTTATGATGTTTAAATTCGAGAGACATTAAATTTACTGTGTTATCTTTATGTAAACTTTAAAGGTAAAAAAGTAGTAAAATAAATTATTTGAAATGTAAAATGATGTCGTTTTTGGCTAACTGCAAGGACGAAGATTCTCAAGGCTATTTAACTGCACGCTTAACAACATAATATATTGATTGATTGAGATTGAGAACTGGTCTGGTCTTATGAAGCAAATACAAATCTAGCAGGAAGAATGGATTTTGGCATTTCAGACTGCTTCCAAACCTTCATTCCGGACAAGTGGTTTTACTGACATGAAAACATATTGAGCGGTAAGAATATTAGGTATATGTACATAAAATTATCTTCGAAGCGTCTTCTATGCCGCATTATCCGTCAATAGAGCCGTCCAAATTTTTGTACTTAATTCAAGAAAAAAGCATGTCTAGAAGAGGGGGATGACTAAAATCTATGTGCTGATATATTTTTAAAATCTGTTGTGCCAGGAATTAATAGCAATACCATATAGCTTTATATAAAGCTACTCTAACTAATAAAGGCTATTTTTGGACATTTGATAATATTCCTCGGGTATCAGCTCCTTAGCTCAGCTTCTTAGCTCTAAGTATTTGGTATAGCTAGTATGCTCAATGAAGACTCAAGCATTTTTAAAAGTAGTGAACGAGAACTACCTATTCGATAGATAGGCAGTTAGTGGTAGTTTTCCAATTACAGAGCATAATGCGACTCAGTGACGCACAATACCGAATTATGCTGAAGCTTAATTGGAACGTGAATTAGTTTTCAAATGCATCAGCAGAGTGCGCTAAGTTAGCACAGTTTTAATTAACATTGATTATTTCTAATAAACTACGACGAAACGAAAGCCTTACAATTTTTTTCAACATTAAATAATATTACTAACGATAATATAAACAAATTTTCGATCAATGCCAACTTAAAGAAAAAACACTTGTCAATTTTCTGTCACTGAGTCGGTATCGATTGCGAGTATCACGCGAGAGCAGTACTTTTGAGAGTGCTCGATTGTGCGAAGGGTTGCTGTAATTGGAAAACTAAATCTGTGACGCACATACCACACAATATGCGCAATTCAGCTCTTTATGGATGAAATGCGGTAATCTGTTTAGCCATTGTAACTATACAGAAACCTTAAAAGTTATATCTCAAGGTGGGTGGCGCATTTACGTTGTATATGTCTATGGGCTCCGATAACCACTTAACACCAGGAGGGCTATGAGCTCGTCCACCCGTCTTATTATGCACTCATTATGTACGTCGCTTATTATGTACCTGTACCGACTCAAAACCAGACGGGCCGTTAGCTCTTCTGTACACTTAGTGCAATAAGAGAAGAGCATAATGGTTCCTCTGAGGTGAGATAAGACAGTGTTATGAAGAAAACGAGTTTGAAGAAATTGTGATTATACTGGCAGGTGTTATACTTGCAAAAGTCACTGATCAATAATTTAAATATATTTAAATAAAATGTAATGGATATGATTTAGCATTAAAAATACATAGTTTGTTTGATCATTTATTGAATGTATTGTTGTATTATATTCTTATAACAACTGTTCTATTTATATGGTAGAGGACGAGTCGACATAATAAAATATAAATTTTATGTATGTAATTTTAGTGATAGCCAGGTCTCCATTAACTCAGTTAACTCCTACTTTTCAAATATTGGGAAAAAGCTTGCTAGTAAAATAATTCATGCTTCGGTTACTGAAGCCACTGTTCCCAAGTTGACATATTCTCAACTGAATTCAATGGTTCTGCCGGAAGTATCCGAACAGGAAGTCATTGACGTAATACGTGGCCTTCGTGGTGACTGTGCTTCTGGCTGGGATGGTATACCCCCTAAGTTATTCAAGCTCGCCTGTCCTGCGTTAGCCCCAGTAATTACCTACGTTTGTAACCTCGCTATTGAATCCGGAAAATTTCCCAACTCACTCAAAAAGGCAATTGTCCATCCAATATACAAGAGTGGGGACAGAGACAGTGTTAACAATTATAGACCGATTTCAGTGTTGCCAACTTTATCGAAGGTTCTGGAAAAAATTCTGAATAAAGCATTGAGTGGCTTTTTAGATTCCAATAAAATAATTTCAGATTATCAGTTTGGATTTAGAAAGAACATTTCCACTGAAGATGCTGTAAGTTCGCTAGTTAAGCACACTGTTGCGGAAATTGAACGCAAACAAAAGTGTCTTGGTATCTTTCTAGATCTGTCTAAGGCATTTGACACTGTCTGTGTCCCTCTTCTGATCAATAAATTGGAAGTTCTGGGAGTCAGAGGTAACGTTCTGTCTCTTTTCAGTGACTATTTGTCAAATCGTACACAATGTACCAAGATCGGTCCTCATATAAGCAAGCCGGAGCAAATTGAGTACGGGGTTCCGCAGGGCAGTATTCTTGGGCCCACTTTGTTCCTACTCTATGTAAACGATCTTTGTAGTCAATCTTACCCCTACTGTCGTCTCTTTGCATATGCTGATGATACAGCACTTATAGTTTCAGGCAACACGTGGGTAGAGGCAATTGAGAATGCTGAGTTTGCAATGAAGCAGACGATGACATGGCTGAACCGCAACCTATTAACTCTAAACATTGACAAAACCAAATTTTTAACATTTGCAAGCAGAAAATCTGTCCAACCCCCGCGTGATTCCATTACTCTCAAGGCCCATGTATGTAATGGACGATATTCCGCATGTAATTGCTCGGAGATTGCTAGGACTGATAATATCAGATACTTGGGGGTGTTAGTGGACAGCTGTTTCAATTCGTATGATCAGCTGGAACTTGTGACGACGCGCATTCGAAGCTTAATTTTTATTTTTAAAAAGCTAAGAGGCTCGGCAGATAAGCAAATATTGTTTACCGTATACACTTCCCTTTGCGAGTCGCTTATAACTTATTGCATCCCTATTTGGGGATGTGCCTGCAAGACAAAGTTTATTAATATCGAACGAGCGCAAAGGGCAGTGCTTAAGGTGATGCTGGGGAAGCCTTTTGGGTACTCTACTAGACAACTGTATCGTGACGCAGGAGTGCTGACGGTTAGACAACTGTTTATCCACAGGTCCGTTCTGCGACAGCACTCCTGCCTCCCATCAATACCTAAAGAAACTTCACTTTCCACAAGGAGACGAAAACCGGCCTTTGACACTATTGCTTGTAGGACGGAATTTGCCAGACGACAGATTTATTCGTCAGGTAGCAGAATTTATAATAAAGTAAATATATCTCAGCAGATAGATGGCTTAAATAGGTATGACGTTAAAAATAATCTGAAGTCTTGGCTCTTAAACTTAGACTATTTTGAAACAGAACAAGTCGTGTTGTAAAAATGTATAATGGTGTATATATAGTATGATATACTGTTGATTTATTGTAGCTAATTTTAAATTAATATTTTAGATAATAGTATATAATATAATATATAATAATATTTTTATACTTTATTATATGACACACATACACACACACAAACACACTAACACACATACACTCACACACACACACACGTACGTACTATATTCTTACAGATCGTTCTTCCTGGTTAACTTTCTTTACCTGGTGACCTAGCACTGAACCACTGACTTTTGTAACACAGGTTTTCCTAGCATAAAAGTCAGGGAATATTGTTATTGTATACCTCATAAAAAAGCCATGTATATTATTATACTAGTGTTAAGTATTTTTGTACGTGTTTGTATTTTAAGAGGCTTGAATGAATAAATATTATTATTATTATTATTATTATTCAGTAGGAAATTTGTTTTTATTTTATTTTAAACTGTAAACGACACAATCGCCCATGTCATTAACTATGTCAACAGATTTATAGCGTGTGGTCCAAGGTGAATGAATGCTCTCGGGATATTTTTTGACATGATCCCCTCATCTTCTTTTTCTTTCACATTATCCTCCAACGAAGCCGAGTGCATTCCTTTCTTGCAAATAATTTTATTAAACGACAATTCATTGAGACCACTCATCATCATCATTCTCCTGCCCTTGTCCCAGTCACCGTTTTTTTTTTTTTTTTTCGTGTGGAGGACCGAACCTCCTACGAGGTCCCCGCGCAAAAGGGGCGCACGAAGTATGTGAGACTCAATGTCACCGGGTCGTTTAGAGCAGGACATGTAAAACTGACCATAATTGGAAGTCTAAAGGATTGAGTTCTGGGCTAGATGAGGGCCAGTTTTTAGCTCTTATAAAGTCGGAAACGTTGGTTTCAAGCCAGGCTTGGGTAGTTCGTGCCTTGTGACCAGGTGCAGAGTTCTGCTGGAAAATCCACGGATCACTGACGCAGGATTATGACCACGTTGTACTTTGCCGACCACTTGAGCAGCTTCTTTAGAACTGTGAGCGTACACTTTATAATTTTGCTTCTTCTTCTTAGTCGAATACTTCATTGCTAAAGGTCGTGTCCTTGAAAGCCCTTCGTGGCTGTTTGTACCCTCAGCTTCCATTTGCTTCGGTTTTCTTATTAGTGTTATTCAACCGTGACATTTTTTTCATCGGTAACAGACAGAAGGCGTTTTGATCGATCCACTCTCTTTATTTGTAAATATTCATTTGGTAATCTTCATTTCTCGCGATAAGATTTTTTGCTTCCTTATGGGGTTTCGACAAAATATCCAAAGAAAAAACCTACATTCAAATAGCAAACTGAAATAGCTTACGTCGACCGACACATCTTCCAAGGAAATCGCAACTGGGTCAGTTTTTTTCCATATTTTACCCCGAATAAACATCGGCAAAACACATTTTGTATATCAACTGAAATGGGATTTACGTCAAAACATAGATAATAGGTTTTTAATCCCCTTTAACAATTAAATTTTTAGTGGTCAATTTCTAGGAATAGTTTCGTTTTTCATTGATTGACATTTATCAAAAAAAAAAAACTATAGATCACTATCACTATTATTAAATATTATTATGTAGTATTATTGTTTGATTATTCTATTGTAAACCTAAGGTGTTTAGCTCATTTCGATAAAGTTTTACTGTAGGAAAATTACACATTTGAAGCTGTAGTCAGCATGGCTTTAGCTTCGATTTTTATCAACAAGCTAGCCTTTTTTATTTAGGAATCAGTTTATATATATCTTATACTGCATAAGCTCGCACGTCAAAATGTTGATAGCGCAAATAATATTCCATTACACTAATTCGATGTTAGTTTTAACGGGAAAAATCGATTGGTGACAATATTATTTCTTGATAATTATGTCATATAACTGGTAGATAGTATACAGCAATATGATAATATAATTACTAATCCACATTTTTTATTATATTAATTTATCTAAATAATAGAACCAGGATAACATAAAAATCACATTTCAAATCGTGATATTACATTACTGAAAAATACATGAAAAATAACTTTTTTATGTAGAAATTAGTTCTGTTTTAAAGGGGATGGCCCATTTTAGGCCCAAAGCGGACAATAGATTATAGAAAAAATATTTAGTGCATTAATTTTGTCATAAATAAATATGCATTTACTTTCTTGCAAATAAGCGCCACTATAGTTTACAATAAGTAGTTTAAAAAAAGTAACTCTATTGAAAAAACAAGGATTTTTATTTTTGCGGGAAAAATATTGCCGGCTTCAAATCCTTTTACGTATGAAGTAAATATTTTGAGTATATAAATAAAACATATAAATAAATCATTTTAAGTATTATCATTAATCAAACGATTTTAATGGATTTTATGCACATAAAATAACATCGAAGACATACCCATTGGACTTTAACTTGTAACTATACTTGAGACCTTAGAACTTATATCTCAAGGTGGGTGGCGCATTTACGTTGTAGATGTATGTGGGCTCGAGTAACCACTTAGCAACACCAGGGTGGCTGTGAGCTCGCCCACCCATCTAAGAAATAAAAAAACTTTACTAGTATTGTTATTTAAATATGTACAAGTAAAACAAAAACATAAAAAATAATGACAATGTGTACTCGTAAAAAAAATATTAAGATATAAATCAATTATCGGTTATTTAGAAAAATAATCGATATATGAATTTCATGTAATTATTTTTCTTTATACTGACAACACTGAATTTAATCTGACTGACTGATACTTCGCTTGCTGCTTGTGGTGTTGTGCTTGCGTACAAAATGGATGTGTTTTGATTTTTCTTCGATTTATTTTACTTTTATCAATAACGTTTCATACTACGACTAAAAAACATTGTGTGAATTGTGGTTTTATCCTGACCGAGATTTAAAACCGTGTATATGCTCTCCTTTGCTATTTTTAGATGATACTAATTGTGTATGAAGATGAAGAAAATATAGATATTTAAAGAATTAAGTGTGTTTTTATACCCTATTGGATAAAAATACATTAGGAACATCTTAAACATTAAGAAAAGAAAAGTTCTTGAAGTTTCTCACAATCCGACACTTATTTATATAGAAAATTAACCTCAAAACGAGTTTTTATTTTTATTATATTTTTTATAATAGTGGCGTCAATTTCAATATATTTTTTAGATATCCAATACATTTAAGAATTTGAATCAGTACATTTTTATAGTAATATTTGATGTCCATCTTGGGCCTAGCACACTATGGAGAGTGGGCAATCCCCTTTTACAGCAACAGCAGCTCATGTTCCTCTTTTATCATATCGGCTGCTTTTTCGCCGATCATTATAATTGGTACGTTGATATTGGCTCCGGGTATTCGGGGCATTACACTGGCATCCACGACTCTCAGATTTTTAACTCCGTAGACTCTTAACCTAGAATCAACCACTTCACCCATAGCACAAGTACCGGAAAAATGATAGCCAGAGATAACCAGGCATTTCACGTAACATTTCCAAAAATTTTGTTCAGGTACGCAGTTACAAGCCCTTGGAATTATAAGCTCTGAATTAATACTTTTGAAGAAGCTAGAGTTCGTAATTTTGAGGTAATCTTTAATATATTTTTCAAGGTTTTCTATATCTTTTTCTTCTGTGAGATAGTTAGGGTAAATGAGAGGTTGATCGCGAGGATTTGTTGTGTTCAACAGAATTTGGCCACGGGCCTTTGGATATAAGTAACTCACAAATGTAAACGTCAATTGCCGGTCACCACTATGGTCATAATAATCTTGGCAGATTTCGTCTTTTAAGCTCAAGAAAAACACACAAAAATGAATAAAATCATACTTGTCATTTAACATATACGTCATTATCTCGTAGTCAGGATACTTTTGAGTCTTGTTCAAAGCCACGTATCCTATGATTAAAGGGAATGGGTATTTGGAAGGATGAGCTGGTTTCTTATTTAAAGTAGCTTTACCCATTTTATGTAAAACTAGAACATTAATGTGATCTTTCATTTTTTGTCCTACTGGTAAATCAGATATAACTTTGATGTTTTTATGTTTTAAATGCTGCCGAGGGCCAACTCCTGAAAGCATCAACAATTGAGGAGAGTTGATAGCACCTGCAGATACGATTACTTCTTTAGTTGCTCTTATTGTCATCAATCTATCATTTAATATTAATTCAACACCAGTTGCACATTTGTTATCATCGAACAAAATTTTTGTAACTAAAGCATTCTTCAAAACATGTAGATTAGTACGATCCTGAAATTTTGAGAGAAATGCTAAAGCAGCACTTTGTCTAATTCCATTTGCGATTGTATATAATGGCTCACTAAAACCAATTGGTTTGGCTCCATTTATCTCGTATTCGATATCATGACCGATTTCAGAAAAGCTTTCAAGTATTCAGATGTCGCATCATAGTGTTGTTTTCTGACGCCCAAATAACCTTCAGTACCATGAAGTTCTTTGTCAACCCAATTTAGATCGGATTCATCAAGTCTTTCACTCTTGATGAAGTACGGTAGCACGTTCTCCCACTTCCAAGTTGTATCATTAACAATTTTGGCCCATTTATCATAATCATGGGAATTCCCTCTCGTGTAGGCCATGAAATTGATAGAACTAGTCCCACCGAGCATTTTCCCTCTTGTAACCTGGACGACTTGATTTTTCATGTATTTCATCATTACATCCGGGACGGATGTGTAATTCCAGTCTACTTTTGAAACCTTCATAAATAGGTGTATACTTGGAATCTGAAAACATTGTTGTAGTTTGAGGTTTTCACCACTAATGCTTATTCCACAATAAGTGGTGAAAATCTCAAGCCTTCAAGTTAAAAAAAAAATTAATCAATGAATAGAAACGGAATACAAAATTCGTAGAAAGAACAGATAGATATATTCAAGACCTATTTTGTCTATTGTTTCACTTACAACAGATTCCACTGGGGGGTCTCCTCCAGCTTCAATTAACAATACATTGATGTTTTTGATCTCTGACAGTCTATTAGCAATCACGCATCCTCCAGATCCAGCACCGACAACAATGAAATCATACTCTGCACCATCTGAAATATCAAAGTAATTCTCACAAGGTTCAGAATAAGATTGAGTATTCCGTTGAGTATTCCGTTTTTAAGCTAGAACATAATAAGCTCCTCTTAAGCTAAACGAGCTCTAAGCAGCCAGAAGCAGATAAAAGGAGTTAACAGTCTCTAAGATTAACAAAACTTCTAACTGTGAGCTGTGAATGCCTGATTAAATAAAGTTGGGAACATGAACTATATTATCCTGAAAATAATATTACTTCATCTCATAACTATGCCATGATTCATCGGATCACAATCGGAGATGTGCTATTGTCAGAGTTAGTAAACTACGAAATAGTTTCAGCATAAACTAAAAATGACTCCAGACGCTGAACAATTTAGTGATTAAGCGAGATTAGTGGTGTGTTGTGGTTACAAAAGTCCATGGAATTCTCGAAAGTGAATTAAGTCATCTATCTGGAAATCTCAATAGCATAACAGCTGTATCATTCTTCGAACCGAAGCGAATTACTGGTTCGCGGTAGAAGAAAACAGGGTGGTGGTATCAACTCAGAAGATGCTCCCCACTTATACAGGACAAATCAAATTTTTTGTGGGTTTGGATATGGAAGTGATTGGTAAACATTTGTCAAGTACGTATTTCATTAGAAAAATTGATACCTGACAGTGGGACACCTGCACAGTCGCATCGCTTGATACGAATGCACCAGGTGCCATATCCTTTAGGCGACGACGACTTTTTGAATTATTAATTATTTATTTCATTCGTATTCAGCAAGTATTCAGTAAGTAAGCTGTCTTTTCAAATTATTTATGCTATTACCTCATCATATCTTCGTAGAAGCGTAAAGCGATACATGCATTGATTTTCCTGTTTAACTATCTAATTCCCATCCTTTAACTGACATCTTGTATAAGTGTTGGGGAATATTTAAAACCCACAGGGAGTACCATCTTGTAGTATGCCATTTTGAAAATATCATAATCAGAATCAATCAGTTGTATGAATGCTCGAATGGTTGGGTAGCCGATGTACTATGAATTAGAATAAGATGGGTTTTTTTTTTTTTTTTTTTTTTTTTTTTTTTTTCCACAGGAGAAAATCGCCGGATCCCCACCCGCACAGCAGGTGGGGTATGTGGGAGTCGAACCTCACTAAAAACTCCTGCCGCTCACAGCCGGCGCCCTACCCCGGACCGGGTGGGAACCCAGTCGGAGCTATTGAGACGGCGGGACAGGGTTTACGCAGTGCACATTACATCCATCCCGCCGTCCCCCAGACGCCGGACCGACGGCCGCCAGCAACATGACCGCCGGTTCCCTCGGTCGACGGGCCAAGAGCCCGATTGATAGCGCCGCGCTACACCTTCCCCCGGAGCGGTCGGGGGAACGCGACCTACCACGCCGCCCCACGCCTAGGTTGCTCCCCGCACAGAGCGGGTGGAGCCCGAAGCCCTTAGGGGGCCGGGTTACGGACGGGACCCCGGTCCCGACCCCCTGCTCGGCGGCGGCGGGTTTCTGCGTAGTGAGGAGAGCTTTGCCTCACTCGCCCCGCCGCCTCCTTCTGCGAGATGGTGCACTCGCAGAAGTCGAGCATAGCCTTCCAAGACTCGTCGCCGCCAAGCATCGACGCCACGACGCCAGGCAGCGACAAGTCTGGTCCTATCTTTGCGACAAGGACACGGCGCTGCACCTCCCATGCGGGGCAGACAGCGAGCGTATGCTCCGCCGTGTCCAGGTCGTGTCCACAATGGTGGCACCTCGTCGTCGGCTCAGCTCCTATCCGGTGCAGGTACTTTCCGAAGCATCCGTGCCCAGTCAGCACCTGCACCAGACGGAAGGTGAGACGTCCTCGGCCACGATTCACCCAGTCATAAAAGACTGGGTAAACCGCCTCGACGGTCCGTAGACCCCACGTGGGGTTGGCCAACCGCCTCGACCACGATTCGAGCACGGACCGCCGAGAATGGGCCTTCCGCGCCCGCAGCTCACTTTTGGAGGGACGCGCCACGCCCAGAGCACGAAGCTCACTGCGCCACCGATAGTCGGCAGCGAGCGACTCCGCCTCCAGCTCCCATGGCGGCGTCCCCGCCAACACACACGCCGCCTCGAATGAGACGGTGCGATATCCACGGATGACCCTGATAGCAACGGTGCGCTGCGGCCGGCGCAGGAACCGAGCCATAGTAGCCCGATTGCGCGGCTCAGCCCATACAGGCGCACCGTACAGGGCCATCGATCGCACCACCCCAGCGTAGAGGCGGCGTACAACCTGATCCGGCCCCCCGATATTTGGGAGCAGTCGGTTCAAAGAACCGGCCGTCCTCATTAACCGGGGGACCAGCTCCGCAAAGTGAGCACGAAAAGCCCACCGGCCGTCCAACACGAGGCCGAGGTACCTTAACTGCACCCCGACCCCTATCCGGACGCCCCCAACCACGATGTGGGCGTCGACAGGTGGCGCTCTCCGCGGCCCGTGAAACCACAAGGCCTCGGATTTACTGAGCGCCACGTCGAGGCCCAGTCTCTTTATCCTCCCGACGACGAGGGCCACTCCCGCTGTGGCGAGACGGGCAGACTCTCTATAATCATCCCCCCGGGCCACGACCAAAGTGTCGTCCGCGTAACAAATAACACGGAGGCCCGGGAGGAGGGCACCCCTCAGCACCCAGTCGTACCCGATGTTCCACAAGAGGGGTCCGAGAACCGACCCCTGTGGAACACCACGCACGACCGGAAAACGGTGAAGGGTCCCACCGTACCCGGTACATTCGACCGACCTGGCCTCCAAATAGGAGCCAACCAGCCGGCGGAGGTAGAGGGGCACTCCATGCCTCTCCAGTGCCCCCCCTATCACAGACCAGGGCAGGGTGTTAAATGCGTTGGCGATGTCAAGAGACACCGCCAGCGCCACCCCACCCCGTGAGACAGCCTCGTCCGAGAGGGCCCGCACGCGAAGTATCGCATCCACGGTCGAACGGCCCTCCCGGAAGCCGAACTGCTCCGCCGACAGGTCAGGTCCAACCCCGACCAGGTGCTGAACGATGCGGGCAGCCAGAATACGCTCCAGCAATTTTCCCGCCTCGTCCAGCAGTACGATAGGACGATACCCGGCGGCTGTATCCACCGGGCGCCCCTCCTTTCTTAACAACACAAGTCTGCCCGTCCGCCAGAGCAACGGAAACCGTCCCGACTCCAGGCAACCATTAAATAGCTCCAGGAGCCGGTCCCCCAGGGCATCGAGGGCCAAGGCCAGCACCCGGCCATGGACTCCGTCCGGGCCGGGGGCCGTGTCCTTTGCAGTCATCCTGACAACGGCCACACGGAGCTCTGCCCCAGTGATACGGGGCACCTCAGCAGGGGCTTCGCCGTCGATGGCGTCCGACGGCTCACCCATAGCAGGGGGAACAAAACCCTCCCGCTCCTGCGGGAACAACGCCGAAACGATGTCCCGCAGCTGTTGAGGCTGAAGTCGCTCAGTCAAAGAGGGGGCCCACGGGCGCAGTTTGCCACGCACCAGCCTATACGGGCTCCCCCATGGATCCGCTTCGAGCGCCTCCAAGAGTCTCTCCATGTTCTGCTCCTTGGCCCGCCTGATGGCCAGCCGCAGGGCGTCCTTCGCAGCACGATATTCGCCGTGCAGCCGGGTCTCCTCCTCCGCGAACGCGACGGGGCCGTCGCGCCGCAAGTGGCGGCGACGGCGGTGTCTAGCGCACCGGCGGCTCGCCCGAATGGAGACTGCACGCAGTCTCGCAATTTCGGGCGACCACCAGGGCGACTGCCGCCGTTCACAATGCCGAGGGCCGACCCGGGGCATCGAGGCATCGCATATGCGGTGCATCGCGCCGCGGAACCATTCGGCCTCAGCCTCCACGTCGAAAGGGTGTGGACGTATGGGCGTCCACGCCGCCACTATAGAGGCCTCCACCAGGAGCTCCTTCTTCAGGAGCTTCAATGCCCACCTAGGGAATGATCGGGACGCACTCCGCGGGGGGTTAACCCCGCGAGCGCCTGCGGCCGGCGTCGGCGCGGGAGCGGAAAGATCGAACCGGATATACCGGTGATCCGACAACGATTCCGCCCCCACCACCACGCCCCAGCCCAGGATGCGCTGTGCGATGGACGAGCTCGCGAACGTCAAGTCCACGATAGACTCTCCCATCCACCGCACGCATGTCGCGACCGAGCCCCTGTTAACGATACAGAGATCGGCCGCGACCGCCCACTCCTCCAACAGCCTACCACGAGCGTCCGTGGATGGGGAACCCCAAGCGACAGACTTCGCATTGAAGTCCCCCGCCAGTATCACCGAACGGGGAGAGAGGTGACGAGCGATCACCTCTAGCCCGTCCAGAAACCGCTCGAACTCGACGGTAGGCCGATTTGGAGAGAAGTACACCCCGATCACGACGGTATTTTCTAGTTGTACCGCGACGATCCCGGGGCCCCTGGTCACCATCGCCAGGGGAGGAATCATCGCGGATCTTCTTATATGTATGGCCGCCAAGCCATCAACGTCCCCAAACCAGCAGTCGTCCGCTGGGGGAACGAAGTACGGCTCGGCGACCACAGCCACGTCAATTGACCACTCCGCCATAGTCTGGAGCAGCATGTCCTGAGCCCCGGCGGAGTGGTTCAAATTTCCTTGGAGGAAGCGATAGGTGTGATCCATTAAGGCTGGACCACATCCATCGCCCCCTCCCCTACTCTATTGTCCCCGCTATCGGGCTCGAACGCCTCAGCGGGGGCCAAAGTGTCAGCCGGTGCTCCCCCGGCCGACCGCTTCTTTTGGCGCCGCTTAGCTTGGCGGCGCCAATTTCGAATTGCATTTTTGCCGGCCGGGGGGCATGCCTTGCCCCCGGTCCGGTGATCAGCCTTGCGTCCGGCCGCCGCGCATAATGCACAATGCGGCGCAGCCAAGCACACGGCCGCCTTGTGTCCAGGCTGACCACAGCGGAAACACAGTCCACTGCGGTCAACCGCACTCACGCACCTGGCGAGGCAGTGCCCAGTGCTGAAGCACCTTAGGCACCGCCAGGCACGTGGTTCTAACAGGCGCACGTGGGCTGCTATCCAGCCCACGCGCAACCTGCCCGGATCCCCCGACGGTCTCCCAGGCGGAGGAGCAGCCAGGGCGACGGCCGCCTCCACCGGGCAACGTACCCACACGGAGCCGGCCCCGGTATAACCAGAGCGCAGCTCGCCTACGGTTATATTCTGCGGGGCACAGTTGCCCTGGGCAGCGACGGCCGCCGCCACCTCATCCCTGGTGGTGCAGTCGTCCAGGCCGGTCACTCTCAATTCAGCCATCTTGACCGGCCTATGCACCCGCACCTCCTCTTCAGGCAGAACCATACGGAGCCTTGCCGCCAGACGCTCCGCGATGCCGGGACTGTCGGCAACGGGACATTCTAGCAGTTTGGCCCCATTGGCTGTCTGCCTACAGCGGAGGCCCTCCCCCGCCCCGATCTCATCCAGGTCAACTGCCGCGCGCGCCCGAGCAATAACATCTCCGTATGTCATGCCCTTTGCTTTGGCAGCCGGCAGCAGCGTTAGGACCACTGCCGCCGATCGCGGCGCGCGCGGTGGCTTCTTTGTTTTTTTGTTTTTATTTTTATTTTTATTTTTAGCGGCTACAGGCGCTCGACCCTGTTGGGGAGCAGCCTGAGCCGCCGTGGCCGCCGGCGCTCCACCCACTTGTGGAGCTGTCAATGGGGCCTTCTTGTTACCCCGCCGGGCCACCACGTTCCACCCCTCGTCCATGTTAGACGGAGGCGGAGACAGCGGACGGGGCTGGGGTGCTTGCGATGGTCGTTTCGCGTTGGCACCGCCCCCCCGTTTGGTTCTATCCCGTCCCGGGCCCAACTTAGTAGCTGGAGCCCGTACGGGGGCGGGGCGAGCGGCTGGAGTACCCGACACCGCGGCATATGCCGGTCGCCGAGCGTCAGCCGGAGCAATGAGCTGCGCCTCGAGGGCCGCCAGCCTGCCGTCCAGCCTTTCTAGTACAACCTGGACAGTGCGACTGATGACCTCGTCCAGGCTGAACTTTCCAGCTAGCTCCCGTGGCCCCACGAGTGCCTGCTGCCGCTTGGTAACGGTCATCTCTCTAGTGCGCGGTGACGGGAGACGTGGACGCTGCTCAGCCGCGCGCGGTGGCGGCAACACAGGCCACCCATCGCCAGTCAGCGCCGGAGAACGGTGACTCCGAGGGGCCCCGGCGATACATGACGTCGCTGCCAGTACAGGAGCCGGAGGAGTCCGCAACCCAGTGGCCCGGGGCAACGCGGGCGACGGCGTCGACGCCGCTGCCCTCCTCGAAGCAGCAGCCTCATCACCAGGCTGCTGTTGGGCTTGAAGTAGTGCTCGAAGCCTCGAATTCTCCGCCATCAGCTGTACCACCTGGTCATTGGCGGAGAATAAGATGGGTGCGGCATTTACGTTGTCGATGTCTATGGGCTCCGGTAATCATTTAAGACCAGGTTGACCGTGAGCTCGTTCACCCGCCTCGTCACCATTCCGTCGATAAGATAATCCTCCATGCTGAGGATCGTGGTCTCACTTACTAGCTTTCTCTTGGACTATACTGCGCCAGCCCTGTCTACCCTCGGCTGCGCAGATGTCATCGTGGATTGAGGTTTAGAGAGTACAGCGTATCTGCTCCGACCAACACATTGGCCTATTGCCTCTGGTTTTCTTGCGCCTTAGAAATAATAAAAAACTAAATTACCTTGAATTACCGCGTCTTGTGGCCAAAGATACGCAGTTAGCTGCAGAGTTGCCAGTATTTGAAAGCCGGTTTGAAGTCTATGAATGTCATTCAATGCGGATGTTGTATTCATTATTTCTCTAAAAGGAACCAAGTAAACAAACTCTTAGATTGACTTTTAAATATTAATGAAATTAAAATAGGTTGAGAAAAAAGTCTTTTCGCATTATATTATGTATGTACATGTCCATACATATTATAAAACCTCTTTGGCTATACTATTTGTATCTGGCTGGTTTTAGTATCATTGAAAGTTTAAATTTTAAAGAAGATAATTCCAAATTCAATTTAGGAAAATGTGTGATTTTTATTTATTTTTCGAACTGTCAAATTGAGTAAATCTAATGAAGAAATTCGATACATTTTAAAATTTTACTACAAAAAAGGTAAAAATGTAACGCAAGCCGCGAAACAAATTTGCAATGTTTATGGACCTAGTGCAGTGTCTGTGAGAGTAGCACGAATTTGGTTTAAGCGTTTTCAATCCGGAAATTTTGATGGCAAAGATTTACATCGCTCTGGTCGCCCTATTACGGATAAAATGGACGCCATTTTTGAAAAAGTGGAGCAAGATCGGCATATCAGTAGTTACAAAGTAGCTGAAGAACTGGGAATCGACCAGCACCTGCCAAAACCAATCGTCGCGGTATTTTGATCAGAAGCCACAAAATTTCTATAGCAATGGGATCATGTCCCTACCTATAGGATGGCAAAAAGCTATCGAACAAAATGGTACCTACACACTTTAGTAAGAAAATGAGGTTGTTAAGAGAGTGTTAACTATGAATGTGGAAGGATTTAGAGGAAGAGGTGAAGGATTTAGAGAAGAAGAAATGGATGGATTGTGTGAAAGACGATATGGGTAGGAGGGGAGTGAGCGAAGAAATGGTATATGATAGAAGAGTATGGAAGGAGAAAACATGTTGTGCCGACCCCAGGTGACTGGGAGAAGGGTAGGATGATGAAGGGTAGGTAGGTAGGATGATGATGATGACACTTTAGTTAAGTGTAATGCTATATTAAAAGATGTTGTGAATTTTCTTAAAAAATGCGAAGAAACTTTTTTCTTCAACCTCAGACTTACTCGTAGTTTATCAGGGCAATGTGATTTTAAGGTACATTAGTTCATTCCTCGGAAAGACAATAAATTTTTACATCAATCATCTGGCGCTTAATTTAATTCCCATGTTTTTACGTTTTACGCCCATTATTCATTAGTCTATCAGTCATTAGTCTATGTCCTGACAGCACCGTATTAGGAAGAAATATGTCACGGTGATCTTAAAAAGGGACATGTTAAATAAAGATTTGATAATCGTGAATCTGTGCGGCATTTGAGAAATAGTTTAAACGCGATTCTGTGCGGAACTTAAATAAATAATATTTAAAAAAAAAACAAACAATTTACGCTTTTATATAAAATCCAACTAAAAAATTTAAAATAAATTTGAACTAAAAATAGTGTAAGAAAAGATGATTTTATTGTAAAAAAAAAGCGTGGTGTGCTTTTCAGGATATTACAAAAATAACCCTTCTCCTCATATCTGTTCATAAAATGTTTTTAACTACAGATGCCATGCACCACAAGCTTTTTTAACAATAAAATATTTTTTTCTTACACTCTTTTTAATTTTTTATTAAAATTTATTTTCTATTTTTTAGTTGGATTTTCTATAAAAGCGTATTTTGTTAGTTTTTTTAAGCTATTATATTTTTTATGTTTAAGTTGAATTTCAATTTTTTTTAATATTGTATTGTCATCAGTCCTTAATAAGTATACCAAATTTCGAGTTAATCCGACGTTTTGAAGGGGGTCAAAATCATGTTCAGAGATACCGTTACATACTAACATATATACGTCTGAAGCTAATAAAAGCGTATTAAAAATAATTTAAGAGATGAAAAGTTCTGTGGTAATTTAGTTTCCTGGTCCTACACAAATAGTCTACCACTGTACCATTCTATGGAAAATGGCACGAAAACGGCTCATGAAAAGTCGAATCTGTGATACCCGTGATGTTGGAACTGGCCCTAGAGTGAAGTCTAATTAGAGTATGCATCCTTATGATATCTACGAACCTTGATTACAGAACCATGAAATAGGTTACCCAGAAATAGGTTGGGTGGTGGTACCCACCCGCGCGGACTTACAAGAGGTCCTAACACCAGTAGTTACGCAAATTATAATTTTTGCGGGTTTCATTTTTATTACACGATGTTATTCCTTCACCGTGGAAGTCAATCGTGAACATTTGTTTAGTACGTATTTCAGTAAAAAAATTGGTACCCGCCTGAGATTCGAACACCGGTGCATCGCTCAACACGAATGCACCGGACGTCTTATCCGTTAGGCCACGACGACTTCTAAATACCCTGGTAATATCAGGTACCCCAATACCTGAACAAGGAGCTTCCTCTGAATGAATTGAGCCTGATTGCACCTTGCAAAGTTAAAGGGATTTATTTTGTGGTAAACAATTACATATATTACATATAAATGAATTTATTAAGCGCTTATTAGAATTTTGGAACCAAATTCAACAAGAAATATTTTTAAATAAAAAAAAATATTTATTTAAAAAAACTCACAGAACAAGTCGACGTGACAAATGTTGATGAGGAAATAAATTTAATTACAGTGCTGAAGTAAAAGCCACGCATTCTGACGTAATTAAGGAAAACAAAACGGAATTTTCTTTACGAGGTAATTCATTTTGTCTGTATCGTATTGAAGTTGTGAGTGATTATTGTTTGATGTCATTGAACTCGTCCAAGGTCTTATCATGTTTAAATTCGAGAGGTATTAATTTTTTTAGGCTATCTTCACGTAAAGTTTAAAGGTAAAAAAGTAGTAAAATAAATTTTTTGAAATGTGAAATGATGTAGTTTTTGGCTAACTGCAAGGATGAAAATTCTCAAGGCTATTTACGCTGTACGCTTCACTACATAGTATAAAACAAAGTCGCTTTCTCTGTCCCTATATCTGTCTGTATGCTTCAATCTTTAAAACTACGCAACGGATTTTGATGCGGTTTTTTTTAATAGACAGAGTGATTGAAGAGAAAAGTTTATATGTATAATAACATCCATTAAATAGTCGAGAAATCCATAATAAATTACAGTTTCCGAAGCGAAGCGAGGGCGGGTCGCTAGTAACAACATATTATTATATTGATTGATTGAGATTGAGAACTGATCTGTTAGGATCTGTAAGGAACCCGCAGAGGAAATTAGTCTGCGCCTGACTGACATCAGTTGTGGTCCTCATGACAAACTGCGGTCAATGATAGCACCAAGATTTTTAACGGTGTCACTAAACAGGATGTTTATCCCGTCAAGAGACAATTGGGGCAGATGTGTCCACTTGATCTTACTGCATGTCCTTTGGCTACCAACAACTAGATGAACTTATTTATTTCTAAAAACAGCAACCAGTGAACGTCATGGTCAGGTCTAGAAACATAAATAAACACGATTATAGAGAAGCTCCGTCGAAAGCCCCACTAGAGCCTGAGTTTATGATTTAATTTCCTGGAAAGCTTGATCGTGTTAGTGTTAACATTTCCGGAGCAAGTTTCCTGTTGGCGAAGATACGTTTTGCTAATATTTATTTTGATGGTGTATTAATCTTTGGTCTATTTATTTACCTAGTATGCTCAATGAAGACACTAGATTTTTAAAAGTAGGGAAAGAGAAATATCCTTTCGGTCGGTAGGTAATTTACAGGTACAGACCACACAATATACCCAATTTAGCTCTTCAGAAATGAAATGCGTTTCCAGAGATCTTTTTTACCGCGTACCATCCGGCTTCGGAATGAGCTCCCCTCCACGGTGTTTCCCGAGCGCTATGACTTATCCTTCTTCAAACGAGGCTTGTGCAGAATATTAAGCGGCAGGCAGCGGTTTGGCTGTGCCCCTGGCATTTCTGAAATCCATGGGTGACGGTAACCACTCACCATCAGGTGGGCCGTATGCTCGTCTGCCTACAAAAAAAAAAAGATGTGTGGTGTTGTGTGACACCGGATTGGAACGAAGTTCCTTATTATAAAAATATTAATTTTAAGTTATATTCGAGGAATAAAGAAAATAAAACTGGAGGTCTCGCAACAACCCTCGGTCATTCGGTAACGTGCGAACTTATTGTGGTACACTTCATTCACGGTTGTTTGCTTAAGAGTTAGTGTATTGCGCAAACGAACGCTCTGAGATCGTGGTCAATGAATGATAAAAAAAATGTTATTTTTTGTACGTTATTACAAAGTTAAGTCGTACACTGTGTGCATTACTAATAAAAATCTTACGTTACGGACGTTTTTTCCTGGTTAGGGTACCCCTCCGCATCGTCCCATAAGGAACTTCGTTCCAAAAATAGACAAACGAACTAACCGACCGTTCAGTAGGTGAACCTCGTGTATGGAGTCCCACGAGCCCGCACTGGTTCATACCATCATGCTACTCATTGTTTACTTATAAGCCCATTGCAGGAGTAAATATATCTGTACCCACTGAGAGCCAGATGGCCTGTAAGATCTTCTATACACCTAGTGTAATATCGATAGAAGAGTAAGATAGTTTGTGGTTGGTTTGAGGTTTTGATTTACTGGTGGTAGGACCTCTTGTGAGTCCGCACGACTAGGTCCCATCACCTCTCCTATTTCTGCTGTGAAGCAGTAATGCGTTTCGGTTTGAGGGGTGGGGCCGTCGTTGTAACTATACTGAGACCTTAGAACTTATATTTCAAGGTGGGTGGGGCATTTACTTTGTAGATATCTATGGGCTTCAGTAACCACTTAACACTAGGTGGGCCGTAAGCTCGTCCAGTCACAATAAATAAATATCTATCTATATATTATATAAAAATAAATTGCTGTTCGTTAGTCTCGCTAAAACTCGAGAACGGCTGAACCGATTTGACAAATTTTAGTCTTGAATTATTTGTGGAAGTCCAGAGAAGGTTCAAAAGGTTGCTAAATATGAAATCGCTCGGAATCAAATAAAAATAACAATTTTGTTTTTTCTTTGTTGTGTCCCCCGTCGTACGAATACCTTTTGTTTGTTTTAAATTTATTAAATTTTATTTTAAACAAAAGTTTAGGTCTTTTATTTATCGATTGAGGCACTGCGAAGTCTGCCATAAATAAAAATAAGCAATAAATAAAAAACGAGTTTGAAGGAATGTTGTTTATACTAGTAGTATTGTGTTTGGATAAGTCACTGATCAATAATTTACAAAGATGTTATATTTAAATAAAATATACTGTATATGTATTAAACACATTAAAGATACATAGTTTGTTTGATCATTTGTTGAGTGTATTGTTGTATGATATTATAAAAACTGTCCTATTCATGTGGTAGGGGGCGACGACCTTATGACATTGAGCAGGATTTTTTTTCCTTTTTTATTTTAAACTGTAAACGAAACAATCGCCCATATCATTAACTGTGTCAACAGATTTATAGCGTGTGGTCCAAGGTGAATGAATGCTCTCGGGATATTTTTTGACTTGATTCCGTCATCTTTTGTTTCTTCTACATTCAATGACATGCTATCTATTGATGGCATTCGCCCGGTCCTTGTGGATTGGGTGAATCGTGACAGAGGACGCCTCACTTTCCGGCTCACGCAGGTGCTCACTGGGCATGGTTGCTTCGGTGAGTTCCTGCACCGGATCGGAGCCGAGCCGACGGCAGAGTGCCACCATTGTGGTTGCGACTTGGACACGGCGGAGCACACGCTCGTTGCCTGCCCCGCATGGGAGGGGTGGCGCCGTGTCCTCGTCGCAAAAACAGGAAACGACTTGTCGTTGCCGAGTGTCGTGGCATCGATGCTCGGTGACGACGAGTCGTGGAAGGCGATGCTCGACTTCTGCGAGTGCACCATCTCGCAGAAGGAGGCGGCGGGGCGCGTGAGAGACGCACAATCCCGCCGCCGTCGAGCGGGGGCCAGGGAGGCGGATCTCGCCCAAGCCCTGGCCCTCTAAGTGTTTCGGGTCCCCCTCACATGTCGGTCTGGGGACCGGCGAGGGGGGCCTAAGAAGACGACGTGCAAGCTGCTCTGCACGCGTTTTACGCAAGAGCATCCGGGTGATGGAAGGCCGGCTATCCTCGACTCACGCTGGTTCTGGTCCAGCGGGGTATTCCGTAGGATAGCTCACTCTAACCGGCGCCATCTAGGCGGGCTTCGGATAGCCTGCCGACCGAGAGGGCTGGTGGTCGTGGCGCCGACGACCGCCGGTCCGGCGTCCCGAGGGGGAGGGTGATGGGAGAGATGTGCTCCGCACTAAACGCTTCACTTTCCCCCCTCTGCCTCTTCATGAGTTCTGTCTCATGCGAGGTTTGGACGTTGGTTGTTGAGCGACAGGAGGTTTTAGTCAGTTCGACTCTGACATGCCCCGCCCTCCATCCCCAGTGGAGGGCGGAAGTCCGGCGATTTCCTCCTGACCAAAAAAAAAAAAAAATATCTATTGATGGCATGCATTGCTATGCAGATGACAGCACGGGGGATGCGCGATATATCGGCCATCAGAGTCTCTCTCAGAGCGTGGTGTAAGAGAGACAATCTAAACTTGTGTCTGAAGTGGAGAACTCTCTGGGGCGAGTCTCCGAGTGGGGTGAATCGAACTTAGTTCAATTCAACCCGTTGAAGACGCAAGTTTGCGCGTTCACTGCAAAGAAGGACCCCTTTGACATGGCGCCACAATTCCAAGGAGTATCCCTGAAACCTTCCACGAGTATCGGGATACTTGGGGTCGACATTTCGAGCCAGTCCAGTTTCAGAGTCATTTGGAGGGCAAAGCCAAGTTGGCATCCAAAATGCTAAGAGTCCTCAACACAGCGAAGCGGTACTTCACGCCTGGACAAAGACTTTTGCTTTATAAAGCACAAGTCCGGCCTCTCGTGTAGTACTGTTCCCACCTTTGGGCTGGGGCTCCCAAGTACCAGCTATTTCCATTTGACTCCATACAGAAGAGGGCCGTTCGGAATGTCGATAATCCCGTACTCACGGATCGTTTGGAACCCCTGGGTCTGCAGAGGGACTTCGCTTCTCTCTGCATTTTGTACCGCATGTTCCATGGGGAGTGCTCTGAGCAATTATTATTTGAGATGATTCCATCATCTCGTTTTTTCTATCGCACCGCCCGCCACCGGAGTAGAGTTCATCCATACTACCTGGAGCCACTGCGTTCATCCACAGTGCGTTTCCAGAGATCTTTTTTGTCACGTACCATCCGGCTTTGGAATGAGCTCCCCTACACGGTGTTTCCCGAGCGCTATGACTTGTCCTTCTTCGAACGAGGCTTGTGGAGAGTACTCAACGGTAGGCAGCGGCTTGGCTCTGCTCCTGGCATTGCTGAGGTCCATGGGCGACGGTGACCACTCATCATCAGGTGAGCCGTATGCTCGTTTGCCGACAAGGCCAATAAAAAAAAAAACATTGTCCTCCGACGAAGCCGAGTGCGTTTCTTCCTTGCAAATAATTTCATTAAACGAAAATTCACTGAGACCATTCATCATCATCATCATTACCATTCTCCTGCCCTTGTCCTAGTCACCTGGGGTTGATGCAACATGTTTTCTAATTCCATACCTATCATGTACCATTTCTTCGCTCACTCTCCTCTTATACATATCGTCTTTCACGTAGTCCTGCATGGATTGCGTGAAAGACAATCCATCCATTCTTTCTTAGGTCTACCTCTTCCTCTATATCCATCTACATTCATAATTAACACTCTCTTACCTACCTCGTTTTCATTTCGTCTCATCATATGTCCATACCGTACCAAACGCGCACTTCTCAACTTCTCTGTCACAGGTACCACTTTCAGATTTCCTCTAACATCACTGAGACTATTATTGACAAATGACTCAGTGGTGAAGTAGCTAGCGGCCCTGACTATTGTGCCGAGGGTCGATTATTTTTTCGATTCCCAAAACGTCAAACATTCGTGTGATAAACATGATTGCTCTTCGTCTGAGCGCTTATTATATATATACATATTATTTACAATTTAAGTTGTATGCGTGACAGTCTGGCATCCAGAGGGAATCCTAATCTCGGTTCAGATGACCGTGCCTGTTCTGTTTCCAGTTATTAGTTATTATTACATAATATTAGTTACAATTTACAATTCATGCAGCTACCCGATTTTTTTGGGTTTTTGTAAGTGACATAGGAAAGTAAGTAGGTCTACCACTGCTACAGTTTAAAATAGTATGATGAACCATTTAGAACTAATAATGATTTACATAATCGCGAAATTTTAAAACAATCCATTCCTGTTTTACTTTTTTTTCTACCTAAGCTGATAGCCTTGAGAGGCTACATCAGCGGAACCTTAACTGGTAGATGAGCTCACGGGGCTCAAACCTGACGAAGTTGCTAACACGAACCCTAGCAAGAGCCGTGCTTCGCAGAATCTACCACCGGATCGGAAACGCGACCCACTGAGAAGATCCGGCGAGAAACTCAGTGGGCTGTGTCTGAGAGTTAACATTTTTTACGAAAGCGGTACGATTATCCAATTTCCAGATATGTTAACTATATAATGACTGGATTTAAAACCAGCCCCCCGTCCATATCATGTATCTTAAAGATTCTGGTGTGACCTTCTTGAAACTAAGTTTGAAAAGTATCCTTAGTGACGGCAGTTAAAAAAAAACAAATCAGTAACAAGGACTTATAGGACCTCAAAGACCTGACGATGAAAGTCGTTATCAGATCAAACAATATTTCGTCCGTCCGTATTCAAAAGGTGACATCACGCAAGGATGACCTCGGATCCCATAAAACACACTAAAAGTCGCAAATTCATCCCTTAAAACCATTCCGATTCAACACTCGACCACTTTTATCTAAAAGATCCCGTAAATCTTCTAAGGGTTCGTTTCGACTTTAAATTCATAATACTGCAATCGTTTTCCTATGAACTTTACCGTGTAATATTTTATTAGCTTACTATAAAGTCAATGATTATCTAGAAGATTGCACAAAGTGGGAATAAGTTGCTCGCTCCGGGCATTTCAATATTGTAATAATTATGTTATAATACTCATTGTAAAAATAAATATTTAAAAACATCGAATATTAAAAAAAATATATATATATAAAAAAAAAAGACAAGCCCGCTGAGTTTCTTGCCAATTCTTCTCAGGACGGAGGCTAGTTCTTGTGAATAGGCAGTAGTTCTTTTGACGTTTAACAAGTATGTACTTTCATTTATGTTGAATAATTTTTTTTTTATTTGATTTGATTTGTTCGGATTTGATTTGATTAGACTGAAAATAGCTTTGGAATTTACGCGTTAATTTTGATGTTTTGAATTGGCTTTAATCAAAAAGCGTTGAGTTCTCGTCCTGACTGAACATCCTGGTCCTATTAACGGAAAGCATCTTTGTTTGGGCAGATTATGTGGGAATCAAAGATCAATGATAATATAATAAGTTTAAAACTTAAATAATAAATAATAATAAATAAATAAATATTTACTAACAGTCACGCCACATTAACTGGTCCCGTGATAAGTTCGTAAAGAACTTGTGTTACAGGTACCAGATAACGGAAATAAATATAAGATTTTTATTATACACATACACACATATTTAATATACATCCATAACCCTGGAAAAGACATTTATATTTATAATACAAATATCTTCTGTTGACGGGATTCGAACCCGCGACCCCCTTGTGTAGTGACCATGTCACTTACCACTACACCAGACGGCCGTTAAAGATAGATAATAAGAATAGAATAAATAGAATAAAAAGAAAGGTGACATTTATTGTTTGTTCGAATTGCTATTTACACCAGTCCGTTAGTTTTTAAACTATTATACTTAATTATTTTGCTTTTGTCTATTGTAGTGGGAAAAACTCTTTACAAATTTTCCACCACGGCGGTGCGCTGGTTCAATATTTTTGAAGGAAGTTTAGCGGGGGCGAGTATCGCTAAAGATGCACAAAAGAGGGGAAGGCCGAAGCTATGAGGCTATGAGGAGTAGACGTACCTGCCAACCCGTCGCTAGCTTCTTCCAGGCTGCAGAATTCGACGCCACTGCTGGACGACGCGTAATGGCGGCGACTTGACACGGCACTCTTCTAAATTATTGTCTATAAAACTTGTATATCACTCGCGCAACGACGAATATGGTCGTCAGTAAGAGTTCGTATAATAGAGATTAAAATGAGTCCATGAAAATATTTATATGAAAAAATAAGCGGCGTGTGTGTGTGTGTACAGCGCGTGCGGTGCGGTCGGCGATAGTCTTCTTTTTTATTTTTGACTTTTGCTTCTTATGTTTCTTTTTTATAAGTGGCCAGGCGAGAGGTTTTATGTCTACTCTCATTAAAAAAGAACCATATTGGAAAATAGCATTGAGGGTAAAATAGTAATATTACATCCAAAAACAAATATGCGTTTGTTTAGTTATTTTTTTTTTTACTTTTACGCGTTCTTGAAGCATTCCTCCAATTGTGATTGAACTTAATGCAGTTGTTGTTAGCACACCAGAGATATCTTGTATTATTTTACCATCAACGGACGACAGGCCACGCGAGAAACGTTCCAAGAAATCAAAATTTTTTGTACAATCAACTTTAAGTTTTATTAGTTAGCGATAATAATTATTTTAGAGATATTAATTTTGCTTTTTCCGATACATAATAATATTTTCTCGAGGTTTGTTTATTATTATTATATATATATTTTATAGCCGTTGTAAGTAGAAGAACATACAGCTCACCTCTTGGTGAGTGGTTACCGTCGTCCATGGACCTCAGCAATGGCAGGGGCAGAGTCAAGTCGCTGCCTACCGTTAAATACTTCATAAGCCTTGTTTGAAGAAGGACATGACGTCATAACGCTCGGGAAACACCGTGGAGGCGAGCTCATTCCAAAGCCGGATTAGCAGCCATTTGAAATACGGAAATAAAATATATCTATCTATTTGTTCAGGAACAAAAAAAAAAAACACTTGTACAAAGAATTTAATAAAATATCGTGTTTAAATTCTTACATCGTCCTCTTCAACATGATTAATTATTATTTGCTTATCTTGAAGGCAGACTAAGGCTAAGTAGTGTATTTTTTGCCAAGTCTTCTTACATACCTGAAACTCTCTAAGCGCACTGGCTAGTTTTCAGTGTCTGGAATATTTTCATTGAAGATTTATCACCTCGATTCCAAACGTTGACCTTACGAAATTTCTCTGAATTCAAAACGCGCAATGCGTGTGCGAGAAAATCATGTAAATCGAGTAAAGACATCCAACCGCCATGTATCAGCGCTTTTTTTTTTTTTTTTTTTTTTTTTTTTTTCCACAGGAGAAAATCGCCGGATCCCCACCCGCGCGGCAGGTGGGGTATGTGGGAGTTGAACCTCACTAAAAACTCCTGCCGCTCACAACCGGCGCCCTACCTCGGACCGGGCCGGAGCCCAGTCGGGGCTATTGAAACGGCGGGACAGGGTTGACGCAGAGCACATTACATCCATCCCACCGTCCCACGGACGCCGGACCGGTGGCCGCCAGCGACACGACCACCGGTTCCCTCGTTCAGCGGGCCGAGAGCCCGCTTTGATGGCGCCGCGTTACACCTTCCCCCAGAGCGGTCGGGGGAACGCGGTCTACCATCACCCGGCTTCCTATTGTGGGTGAGCGTGCAGAGCACGCCACCCCTCGTCTGGGTCCCTCCCCGTACAAAACGGGTGGGACCCCTAGCTCTTAGGGGGCCAGGTCACGGATACGACCCCGGTCCCGACCCCCTGATGTATCAGCGCTTGGTGTAAGTTTAACGGCGTTTCTATGTTCAGGACTATACTTAATTTAATAATGCTTTTTGGGAAGTTTACGACGAAAGGAAAGATCTTCCACTGAGCGGATGATATTTGCTCGGTAGACCGCCGGTCCGAATGTTGTTGTTCGGAACTTGTATATATGCGTTTTATCTTGAAAATGTCGTAGGCGAGATTCAGGCATCTGTCAAATATCTTGTGTTATATGATGGCTACCCGCCACAGCTTCATACGATTTTGACATACTACACTAATATCACTACATGGTATAAAACAAAGTCGCTTTCTCTGTCCCTATATCTGTCTGTCCCTATGTATGCTTAAATCTTTAAAACTACGCAACGGATTTTGATGCGCTTTTTTTTAATAGATAGAGTGATTGAAGAGGAAGGTTTATATGTTTATATAATAACATTCATTAAATAGTGGAAAAATCAATAATAAATTACAGTTTCCGAAGCGAAGCGAGGGCGGGTCGCTAGTAATATATAAAGGTCAATCAGTATGCGATGTTTTGAGATGTGCAAATGAATATTAAATAAGAAACGAAATTTTAGACAGACCTACAGCTTTCCTTTTATTTATTTTTAACCATTTAAATTATACATGTAACACACACACTAAATAAGTTGATTATGTTTGATGCGTATATCTTTCTATTACGAATGATCGTTACTGCAAGGCTTGCTGAGCAAAATTGTAATTAAGGATAAGCAATTCTTGACGCTGTACTGTAAAAGAGTATTGAGAATTGTTTTAAACTTTTGTCACTGTCTACATGACGGGTTAAGCACCGATGACTTTTTGGCGGGAGCGCGAGGAGTGAAGTTGTGTGATTTGTTTTATTTTGTCTATTTAGTGTTTCTTCAGGTTCAAATGTGTAATAACGGTGATTTATTAACTGTTTAATATTTGTGAAAGTGCACAAGTGTGGGAAAATGAAGCAAAGCCGCTGGACGTAACTTCTCGGGATCCTCCAAAAAGTCCACTGAAAAAATCTAAATGAATAACCACAATTTTACTGAGATTACATTTCATCCCATATTATCATCTCATTTAATTTAATTTCATCCCAGTTGATTGATGTCTCAAATTAATCATTTTCATTGCATTTCATTCCATATTATCATTTTTCATAATAATAATAATATAAATTAAAAAAAAGCCATGACTTAAAGGTCTTAGTTACCAGGTCATAAAACCCTTGAAAAAAACCTAAGCACCGAGCGCTTACCACGGTTGGCGTGTCACGAATCCTCAAAATTACGGTGCTGTGTTCCAAGAAAAGCCTTCTTTTGTTTTACACCACACCGCACACACAGCCGCGTCGGCGGAAAAGCGAGTTCGCTATCTCCGTCTTTACTTGTCCGCTCCGAAATCCCTTAAAATAATAACGAATCGTAACACGAGCGCGAGGCAGGCGGGAACGTTTTTGCTGCATTATTCATGACAATAAATTGAACCTCTTCACCCGTTCTCACAGTTATTGTCTCCTTGAACTGTATACTAAGTTTAGAATCATACTGAATTTCGAATTAGAAATCATAATGTTACCTATACTTTAATAAGGCTGTGCTAAAAAAGTTGTAGCGGTAGTAGCTACACTTGCAGACTCACAGTAGCTTAGCTTAGCGGGGCTAATATGGCTTTATTTTGACTGGTGTTCTCACGGGGCTCAGCCCGAGATAATAGCTTTATTCAAGAAGCAGTTCCTCTTGAGTTGTTATTTTCTCCTTTGGAGGCGCTTGGGTAGCTGTTAGCAAATCCCACCCCTCCTGCCTGAGCCCCTGCTCGGCCTGGTCAAACTGGAAAGGCCTCCGGGCCACCAGTAATTACTCAAACATAAAAAAGCACGATTGCTTTGCGGCAAAAATGGCCAGGACGGTGAAAACTATACGTGCGGGTTTACGTTATGATATGGCTTAAGACAAGTGTTTGCCGGTTACCGCGGAGACCGGCGTCGTTGGTCGTCGACTATCGCTTCGAGGACCGGACGGTCGGGCGTCCTCGTGGTGGCACCGCGAGTCTGGTTGTAGTGTTGACCGCGGGAAGCCTCTTACTTTGACCGAGTTCTGATCCCAGACGAAGATCGGACGTCTGGTGTAAGAGGGCAGGGGAGTCGTTAAGCGCGGTAGGGCCGTAAAATTCCTTGGGCCCGCGATTTGCTCAACACCTGTAGATCGTCTAGTCCCATATTATTGTACCCATATATTTTTTTATTGCTTAGATGGGTAGACGAGCTCACAGCCCACCTGGTGTTAAGTGGTTACTGGAGCCCATAGACATTAACGACGTAAATGCGCCACCCACCTTGAGATATAAGTTCTAAGATCTCAAGTATAGTTAGAAAGGCTGCCTCACCCTTCAAACCGAAACGCATTACTGCTTCACGGCAGAAATAGACAGGGTGGTGGTACCTAACCCGCGCGGACTCACAAGAGGTCCTACCACCAGTCACAAGAGTTCCTACCACCAAACAGCTCGTACGTAGTAAAGGAAAATAATCGTGTTATAAGCCAAGGTTTAAAATTTGCGCAGAATTCTATGGACTACGCCTGTTGCCCCCAACCTATAGCAGCTAGTCGGAAAGACAGCAGCTCTAAGCTGTCTAAAATAAAAAGTCAATTTATTAATAAGTTTCTCATTATCTTATTTCAATTTGATGCGTTATCAAATTACCTATATTTTTAACGGAATTGAAATTTTGACATGGTAATCAGTAAATACGTTGAAATTTCTGAGCCAATTAAATGAAGAGTGACTCCCGAGCAACAAAACGAGACTTCAATATACTAATAATAGATATTAAGAAATTAAAAAGTCACTAATTCATTTTTTGAAAGAATTCTATTCAGATTAATTCGTTTCGGTACGTGAAAGAATTCATTTTAATTATTTTAATTTTGAGATATTTTAACGTTAAATGTAATTACAAGTTTCTTATGAAAGTTTGAGAAACGATAAATCAAAAGGTGAGACCGGTGCTGCTCGTGTTATTAGAAAAAATTAAATTAAAACGCTTTGAGATTAGATTTTTTTTTTAAGGGATTTTATGACCTGGTAACTACGACCTTTAGGTCATGTCTTATTTTAATTTATATTCTTATTTTTATGAAAAATTATAATACAGAGTGAAATGATATGAAGATGATTCTTTTGAGACATTATGGGATGAAATTAAATGAAATGATATGGGATGAAATAAAATCTCAGTAAAATGGTGGTCATTTACGGAGATGTTTTCAGTGGACTTTTAGAAGGATCCTAAGAAGTTACGTCCAATTACGTAAAATTTGGTACCTGCCCGCGGGATTCGAACACCGGTGCATCACTACATACGAATGCACCGGACGTCTTATCCTTTAGGCCACGACGACGATTTGCTTTACAATGCGCGCATTGCCTAAAATGCTAAATAGCTGTCCTTTGTATTCACTTACACTCGGTATTTTATCGCATTCTTGACTATAAAACTTGTCAATTAATATCCGGGGGTCACAAAGGCGCAACCAAAACAAAAATCGTCTTCAAAGTTTTAGCCTAACAAAGCAAATTTACGGCGACAGTATTCAGAATTTCCGAATTCGCTTCGCAAGCCACCTGTCGGACCTGAATTTTGATGGATTAAATGGTTTTGTTACAGAAACTGCGAGCGTCTTTGATGTAGGAGTAACGTGAAATTGGATCGGTGAGTTGTTGCATTTTAATGATTAAAATCTAATAAGATTTGCGGGGTAACAAAGAAATCTGTGGGGAAATATGTGGAATGGCCGCTTATATGTCGTAATACATGCCTTGCCTGTGTATTTTTTATTTATTTATTTATTTATGTACACACAGAAAACAAGACATAGTACAGAGTAATAGGAAAATTATGTACAAAGGCACTGCTTATTTCTTTAAGAAATCTCTTCCAGCAGACCTGGGAGAGGATAATGAGAATAATAATAAAAAGTGATGAGTGTGTGTAGAACAAATAACACATAGCTAAAATAACAAATACAACATGAGAATTATAGTAATGCACATACACATAGCAAATATTATAAGTAACACAGTAACACTCGTATATACGAAGAGTATATAACAATGATCATTCGGTTGATGAGAGATAAAATTGTTTGACCTTATATTTAAAAACAGAAACAGACTTGCAAACTCGGATGTCAGTCGGCAATCTATATGTATATTATATATGTGTATATTATATATCTGTATCGAGACATTTAAGCGACATTTCGCTTGATACGCGACATTTATCTCTGTAATTATGTTTTATTTGGTTTCAACAGCGGTAGGCAGCGGCTTGGCTCTGCCCCTCGCATTGCTGAAGTCCATGGGCGACGGTAACCACCCACCATCAAGTGGGCTGTATGCTCGTCTGCCCACAAGGGCAATAAAAAAAAAGTCTCAAACAAATCAATATCATAATCGAACTTTATGTAAGCTCACTCCATTCAAATAGCTGAAGAAGTTTTTTTTGTTATGATGTTTTTTCTAAATTTTAAACTTTAAATGGCTCTCTTGTAAAGTTGAAAATGGGTCGCTTAAACCAAAGATCTTTTCACCTTTCGATATGAATTATGAAGTATCGCCTCTAATCGCCTCACCCCACATACTTCCTCACATAGCTCTTAGTCTATATGTATACTTTACTGGTGGTAGGACCTCTTGTGAGTCCGCACGGGTAGGTACCACCACCCTGCCTACTTCTGCCGTGAAGCAGTGATGCAAACAGAATGCGTTTCGGTTTGAAGGGTGGGGCAGCCGTTGTAACTATACTGGGACCTTAGAATATATATCTCAAGATGGGTGACGCATTTACGTTGTAGATGTCTATGTCTATAAAAAATAAATAAAAGATAACAACGTTTACATCTATATAAACGTATATATGTATATATAACTTTTCCGGAGCATGTAGATACAATAAAAATATAGCTCGCGCATCCTTTAAACCAAAACACTTGATTTAATTTTTTTTGTCATTTTAGTTATTTGGCCGCCAATCCCACTCAGCTTTGTAACTCTTATGTAGGCATTGGCGACTATACAAGATGTGACGCGACACGACCATACACAAAACACACTAAATAACAGGAAACGTAGGAGTTTTTCTCTCTCGCAATTTTTTTCTAAGCACTCTGTTTAATACAGTACGGTTGGTACATTGGAAAAGTAAATTTTGTTGCTTAACGCTGTAGCTAAATAAAAAACCGTTACGAAATTTAGTTGCAATGAAAACGTACTCCATTGCTTACTGGCCGTAAAAAACTATGAAATCGCTCCCCCGGGCTTCAAGATGTGTGGGGCTGTACTAGGGAAATCGACGCACCCCTAGTAGTCGTGTGTGTAAAACTTTAGGGGTATAAAACAAGATTTTATTGTCTCGTGAACAAGCTGAGTGAGTACAATGCAGGTCAGAGGGTAGTCATGAAAATAGTCTGACCGTAGTCTGCACGGATCTTTTTTTAAGGGATTATATGAGCTGGTAACTAAGACCTTTAGGTCATGTCTTATTTTTTAATTTATATTCTTATTTTTATGAAAAATCATAGTATGCAGTGAAATGAAATGAAATTAAATTAAATGAAGATGATTAATTTGAGACATTAATCAACGGTGATAAAATGAAATGAGATGACATGATATGGGATGAAATATCATCATCATCATCATCATCTCAGCCTGTCCATTGTCCACTGCTGAACATAGGCCTCTCCAAGTGATCTCCAGTGCGGCCAGTCCGTTGCCACCTGCATCCAACGTGACCCAGCGGTTCTTACCAGGTCGTCGATCCATCTCGTAGGTGGCCGTCCCACACTGCGCTTGCCAGTACGTGGTCTCCACTCGAGGATCTTTCCGCCTCATCGGCCGTCCGATCTTCGCGCTATGTGGCCTGTCCACTGCCACTTCAGCGTGCTAATCCTATGAAATATAATCTCAGTAAAATGGTGGCCATTTACTGAGATTTTTTCAGTGGTCCTTTTAAAGGATCCTCAAAAGTTACTTCCAGCGGCTTTGTTTCATTTTCTCACATTTGTGCACTCTCACAGATATTAAGCAGTCCAAAAAACAACCGTTATGACACATTTAAACCTGAAAAAACACTAAATAGACAAAATAAAACCAATCACACAACTTCACTCCTCGCGTTCCCGCCAAAAAGTCTGAGCGACTCTTGTCAGAAGATCCCTGTTTACCCGCAATTTGTTTACGTTATTCAAAAATTTGTGTATATGATTTAAAATTTATAAATTTGGGTATATTTTGTTAAAATTCGTCAGCCGATATTTGAAGGTTCCATCGCCGCGCGTATTTCTGCTGTGCAACAGACATTCATGCCAGTTTTTAGGTTGAGACAATAGCTATGGTATACAATTGAAATTTCATTCATATTCCTTCAACATTCGGTAACTATTCAACTACAGACGGTATCCTCAATCGACTTTCTTCATCTACTGTGTGATTAGTGCGAGTTTTTTAACTTCTCGATCGCGTAAAAGTTAACTCAAATTGGTATGGAGTTGGAATAGTGACCCTAACGGCAAACTTAAGGAGCTAAGAGAAGTTAAACTCGCACTAACCACATAGTTGATAGAACGTGAATCTGGCCACGACCTAGCCACGACCTGGTACCACCAACCTGCTGGTTAAAGCAAACATTACTTTAGCATCGTTTTAATTTTGAAGCTTCTTCGTAAAATCGACACTGAAAGAAGACAAAGATAAACATGTCTAGGATCTATCGTGCAAGAGAACAAGATAAAATATTTTATAATGTTTTACTTCACGGATGACTATTATTACACGTATACTTTTTTGTCTACCGTCAAATAAACTGCGGGTTAGTTTGAAGCTTGTAAAGCGTTTGATGTCAAGTTTTTCAGTGGGTTCGGCTTTGACGTCGCCGAAGTCGTAAAGGATAAGACGTCCGGTGCATTCGTATATAGCGATGCACTGATGTTCGAATCCCAGACGGGTAATAATTTTTCCAATGAAATACGTACTCAACAAATTTTCACGATTGACTTCCACGGTGAAGGAATAACATCGTGTAATAATAATCAAACCCGCAAAATTATAATTTGCATTATCACTGGTGAGAGGACCTCTTGTGAGTCCGCACGGGTAGGTACCACCCATCACCCTGCCTATTTCTGCCGTGAAGCAGTAATACATTTCGGTTTGAAGGTTGAGGTAGCCGTTGTAACTATACCCGGTCGGCGGTGTATCGCGTTCCGACCCGGCAGGCTGGTTCTGGCCCAGCGGGGTATCCCGGAACACCAGCGGCACCGCCCGGGCGGCCGTACCGCGGAGACCGACGTCGTTGGTCGTCGACTATCGCCTCGACGACCCGTCGGTCGGGCGTCCTCGGGGTGGCGCCGCGTGTCTGGTTGTAGTGTTGACCGCGGGAACCCCCCTACTCTGAACGGGTTCTGACCCCGGACGGAGATCGGACGTCGGGTGTAAGAGTGCAGGGGAGTCGTTTAGTGGGTGGGCCCTAAAATCCTTGGGCCCGCGATCTGCTCTCAACACCTGCAGATCGTTGAGTCTCACATACCCCGCGCGCCCCCTAGGCGCGGGGACCTCGTAGGAGGGTCGGCCCCCGGCCCGAAAAAAAAAAAAAAAGCCGTTGTAACTATAATGAGACCTTAGAACTTCTCAATGTGGGTGGCGCATTTACGCTGTAAATGTCTATGGGCTCCAGTAACCATTTAACACCAGGTGGGCTGTGAGCTCGGCCACAAAACGCTATAGGGTCTATGGGCGGCAATACTAGTTCAACACGTATCGCGTACATCCAATGTGAGAAATACAATAAATTATTTGCCACATCTATAAGCCATAACTCTGTAGCTAATGAGATACCTCAATGTCGAGACAGGAGAGTGAATTGAGTAAGCAGCATCCGTGGCAGATTGAGTTACGGCGTCACTATCTCAAGATTCAGTTAAGGGCTCTCAGATTACCGGACAGTAAATTACTGACAAAGATCATAGGTTAGGTGAAACGGTTTTATCGGTATGTAGGTATCTTTATTATGGTTTTTATAATTTTCAGGAACTCGAGCAGCGCTTAGATGTCTATGGGCTCCAGTAACCACTTAACACCAGGTGGGCTGTGAGCTCGTCCACACATCTAAGCAAAAAAAAAAAAAGTACAGTTTTCAATTATTTTTTTATTGCCTTTGTAGGCAGACGAGCATACGGCTCACCTGATGGTAAGTGGTTACCGTTGCTCATGGACGTTAGCAATGTCAGGGGTAGAGCCAAGCCGCTGCCTACCAAATACTTTACAGCTTTCAAATACTTTACAGCTTTCACATACTTTACAGTTTTCGATTATTTTACAGTTTTCGTGGTCACAGACCCATTCCGATAGAGGCACCCGTCACGTGCGGACGTGCTCATCGTCCACTCAATCGCCCGGTCTTTGTTCGCCCGGCTTTTGTTAGCCCGGCCATTGTTCGCGCGGCCTGTGTTCGTGATACATCTGCCGACCAAGTGTGTTTCCTGGAAGCTTTTATTTGTTTTGTTTTAGTTATTTTTGTGTTCGTGGAACATTTGCCGACAAAGTGTTTTCCTGCAAGTATTTATTTGTTTTGTTTCTTTTTGTAATTTCTTTTTTGTTGTGCTTTTTCTTTGTCCTGTAGTAATCGCGCCGCATTGCCACCTGTGTTCAATAGAACCGCTCAGGTCCGAGAAGTTGGGGCCTCGCCGCAAGGCGAGTGTTTTCAAGACCCGGGGCCGCCCCACCTGGGTACTCAGCGATCATGGACGCTGTATTCGCGGAATTCCTCCGACTTCGCCACCCGCAGCTCGCCTCAGAGTTTCTGGCCTTCAAGGCCAATCACACTGCGAGCCCTCTCGAGGACTCCGCGGCGCTCGCTGCTCCTGCGTCGCCTGTACCTGCGTGCAGAGCTTCTGCATTGAGCACCACAGCCTCTGTCGTGCCTGCCGCTCCCGTGTCGCCTATACTGGCGAGAAAAGCTGCTGCGTCGTCCGCCGTGACCATCGTTTCAGCTGAGCGATCATCCGCGGCCTCCGTCGCGCCCTCTAAAACACCTACACTTGCTCGTAGGTCGCCTGCACCCGCCTCCTCGTGCTCCGACTCTGACTCGGACATGGAGGTCGACCTCGCCCCCGCCTCATCGACGGATGGATTCACCCTGGTACAGAAGGGTAAGAAGCGTGCCGCGGAGTCTCGAGCTCCCGCGGCCGCTAAAATTAGCAAAGCCGTGAACGCGTCGCGCCCCCGCCCTCAGACTCCCGTTGCGCCCCCAGCCCGTGCCACTCCGTCGCCGCGTCCGGTGGCACAAAATAAAACCCAGACCCCTCCCCCGGTTATCCTTCACGAGAAGGCAGCTTGGGATCGAGTTTGCCTGGCCCTTAAGGCCAAAAATATAAATTTCACGAATGCCCGTAACCTCGCGAACGGCATTCAAATTAAGGTTCAAACACCCGACGACCATAGGGCCCTCTCTTCTTACCTCCGTAAGGAACGTATAAGTTTCCATACTTATACGCTCCAGGAGGAGCGCGAACTCCGCGTTGTAATACGCGGAATCCCTAAAGAGTTAGATGTAGAGCTCGTCAAGGCCGATCTGTTAGAACAGGGCTTTCCAGTGAATTCTGTGCACCGTATGCACACCGGTCGAGGTAGGGAGCCATATAATATGGTTCTAGTCACCCTCCAGCCTACCCCCGAGGGTAAGAAAATCTTCAACACACAGACCGTCTGTAGGCTCTCCGGTATCGCCATCGAAGCCCCCCATAAAAAAGGCACTCCTAGCCAGTGCCATAACTGTCAATTGTACGGGCACTCTTCCCGTAACTGTCACGCGCGCCCCCGATGTGTTAAGTGTTTGGGCGATCACGCCACGGCCCTCTGCGCTCGCGACCAAAAAACCGCGACGGAACCGCCTAGCTGCGTCCTGTGTCGAACACAGGGTCACCCCGCGAATTACCGTGGTTGCCCCCGAGCCCCTAAAATAAATCGCCGCGTCGCCCGCCAAAACCGCCTCCGAGCTTCCGGCCCAGACATCAAAGCCTCGGCACCCTCTGCGTCGCAGGCTAAGCCAGCGTTCGTTCCGGCGGCGGTGCCCAGTGTCTCGGCCTGGGCAAAACCGCTGCCGTACACGAACACGGCTACAACTCCCTCCTCCGCGATTCGTCCCGCCCCCGCGACTCGTCCCTCTCCCGCGACTTGCCCTCCGACCGCGTCCGAAAATCTCGCTTTAGCGATCGACTTCTTTCAGTCGATCAACTTTGAGCGCGTTAACGCTTTGGGCGACGCCATTCGCGCTGCCTCCACTGCACAACACTTTATCGCCGTTGTGCAGGAATACGCCGACGTATACGCGTCATTAAATACGTACGTCCTCCCCTCACTCCGCCGGTAATCAATGGCGTATATAAGTAGAATAAAGCCCCTATCCGTAACGATAGGATTTTTTAACGCTTACGGTCTCGCAAATCAACGTGATCAGGTTTCTGACTTTTTGCGTGACCATCAAATTGATATCTTTTTAGTGCAGTAGACCCTACTTAAGCCCGCGCGCCGTGACCCTAAAATCGCGAACTATAACATGGTCAGGAACGACAGGCTCTCTGCCCGTGGTGGTGGTACCGTCATTTACTATAGAAGAGCCCTGCATTGCGTCCCGCTCGATCCTCCCGCGCTCGCTAATATCGAAGCATCAGTGTGCCGAATCTCACTGACGGGACACGCGCCGATCGTTATCGCGTCCGTTTATCTTCCACCGGATAAGATCGTTCTAAGCAGTGATATCGAGGCGCTGCTCGGTATGGGGAGCTCTGTCATTCTGGCGGGCGACCTAAATTGTAAACACATCAGGTGGAACTCACACACCACAACCCCGAATGGCAGGCGGCTTGACGCGTTAGTCGATGATCTCGCCTTCGATATCGTCGCTCCGCTAACCCCGACTCACTACCCGCTAAATATCGCGCATCGCCCGGATATACTCGACATAGCGTTATTAAAAAACGTAACTCTGCGCTTACACTCGATCGAAGTAGTTTCAGAGTTAGATTCAGACCACCGTCCCGTCGTTATGAAGCTCGGTCGCGCTCCCGATTCCGTTCCCGTCACGAGGACTGTGGTGGATTGGCACACGCTGGGCATCAGCCTGACTGAATCTGATCCACCATCGCTCCCGTTTAACCCGGACTCTATCCCGTCTCCTCAGGATACCGCTGAAGCCATAGACATCTTAACGTCACACATCACCTCGACATTAGATAGGTCATCGAAACAAGTTGTAGCGGAGGACTTCCTTCACCGCTTCAAATTGTCCGACGATATTAGGGAACTCCTTAGAGCTAAGAACGCCTCGATACGCGCCTACGACAGGTATCCTACCGCGGAAAATCGTATTCGAATGCGTGCCCTACAACGCGACGTAAAGTCTCGCATCGCCGAAGTCCGAGATGCCAGATGGTCTGATTTCTTAGAAGGACTCGCGCCCTCCCAAAGGTCTTACTACCGCTTAGCTCGTACTCTCAAATCGGATACGGTAGTAACTATGCCCCCCCTCGTAGGCCCCTCAGGCCGACTCGCGGCGTTCGATGATGACGAAAAAGCAGAGCTGCTGGCCGATACATTGCAAACCCAGTGCACGCCCAGCACTCAATCCGTGGACCCTGTTCATGTAGAATTAGTAGACAGTGAGGTAGAACGCAGAGCCTCCTTGCCACCATCGGATGCGTTACCACCCGTCACCCCGATGGAAGTTAAAGACTTGATCAAAGACCTACGTCCTCGCAAGGCTCCCGGTTCCGACGGTATATCTAACCGCGTTATTAAACTTCTACCCGTCCAAGTCATCGTGATGTTGGTATCTATTTTCAATGCCGCTATGGCGAACTGTATCTTTCCCGCGGTGTGGAAAGAAGCGAACGTTATCGGCATACATAAACCCGGTAAACCAAAAAATCATCCGACGAGCTACCGCCCGATTAGCCTCCTCATGTCTCTAGGCAAACTGTATGAGCGTCTGCTCTACAAACGCCTCAGAGACTTCGTCTCATCCAAGGGCATTCTCATCGATGAACAATTCGGATTCCGTACAAATCACTCATGCGTTCAACAGGTGCACCGCCTCACGGAGCACATTCTTGTGGGGCTTAATCGACCAAAACCGTTATACACGGGAGCTCTCTTCTTCGACGTCGCAAAAGCGTTCGACAAAGTCTGGCACAATGGTTTGATTTTCAAACTATTCAACATGGGCGTGCCGGATAGTCTCGTGCTCATCATACGGGACTTCTTGTCGAACCGCTCTTTTCGATATCGAATCGAGGGAACCCGCTCCTCCCCACGACCTCTCACAGCTGGAGTCCCGCAAGGCTCTGTCCTCTCACCCCTCCTATTTAGCTTATTCGTCAACGATATTCCCCGGTCGCCGCCGACCCATTTAGCTTTATTCGCCGACGACACGACTGTTTACTATTCTAGTAGAAATAAGTCCCTAATCGCGAAGAAGCTTCAGAGCGCAGCCCTAGCCCTAGGACAGTGGTTCCGAAAATGGCGCATAGACATCAACCCAGCGAAAAGTACTGCGGTGCTATTTCAGAGGGGAAGCTCCACACGGATTTCCTCCCGGATTAGGAGGAGGAATTTCACACCCCCGATTACTCTCTTTAGACAACCCATACCCTGGGCCAGGAAGGTCAAGTACCTGGGCGTTACCCTGGATGCATCGATGACATTCCGCCCGCATATAAAATCAGTCCGTGACCGTGCCGCGTTTATTCTCGGTAGACTCTACCCCATGATCTGTAAGCGGAGTAAAATGTCTCTTTGGAACAAGGTGACACTTTAAAACTTGCATTAGGCCCGTCATGACTTACGCGAGTGTGGTGTTCGCTCACGCGGCCCGCACACACATAGACACCCTCCAATCTTTACAATCCCGCTTTTGCAGGTTAGCCGTCGGAGCTCCGTGGTTCGTGAGGAACGTTGACCTACACGACGACCTGGGCCTCGAATCAATTCGGAAATACATGAAGTCAGCGTCGGAACGATACTTCGATAAGGCTATGCGTCATGATAATCGCCTTATCGTTGCCGCCGCTGACTACTCCCCGAATCCTGATCATGCAGGAGCCAGTCACCGTCGACGCCCTAGACACGTCCTTACGGATCCATCAGATCCAATAACCTTTGCATTAGATGCCTTCAGCTCTAATACTAGGGGCAGGCTTAGGGACCCCGGTAACCGTACTCGTCGAACTCGACAAAGAGATCGACGTGCAACCTAACCCATGCATCAGCCCGCTGAGTTTCTCGCCGGATCTTCTCAGCGGGTCGCGATTCCGATCCGGTAGTAGATTCATTCGCGAAACAATTGCTCTTGAGTTGTTAGGTCTCCTTCGGAGGCGCTCGGGCAGTTGTTAGCAAATCCCACCCCTCTTGGCTGAGCCTTTGCTCGCCCACCTGTCCTGGTGAAACTGGAAAGGCCTTCGGGCCACCAGTAAACTTTCAATCATAAAAAAAAAAAAAAGGTCACAGACGACTAATGGGTTATTCGGCATCGTTTTGAATATTGTATTAACTATCGTAAATAAATGACAATAAATCATACTAAGCAATAAACTTGTCAGGTTACGCTGGCATAACCTACCAAGGCTACCAGATTAGGTAAAAAACCGGTTTTCTGTAAAGTCGGTTTACTGACGATAATTGAACGTGCCAACGTCATAAGAAAATACTGATGTAATGGTTTCATTTTTCTAAAGAAAATTTTAATTTTATTTGTTTGATAGATATTCTGTATGGACAATTGACACCACATTCACTTTTCACTGAACTTCATACTTGACGAACACATGTAAAATGTATTATTGTATAGCAGCTGTCCACGCGGATGCATCGCTCACTCAAGTAGAAGAGAGACAGATGTCGAACGCTGCCGAACGCGGAGGCCGATTGTGCCTCTTTGTCGCTCGTTGCGCGCTCTCGCTTACACTTCAAGCCTTAAATGGAACGCCTCAATGAGTCATGTTTTTTCGTGCGTGCAGCCGTCTTCATCGAATTATAAGACGTTGTCACTGTTTTGAATTTAGATGTTTGGGACTGGGAAAAGGATAAGTTTTAGGACTCACTCTGTATTTCGTTGATGCACTATTCAATTTTCTCACTGGCGAGAGTTATATGTGCTGATTGATCAACAAATCACAATTTTATTGTTTTTGCACCGGCACCATGTTTTAGTTTTTTTTTACACACTTCGCGCCATTTTCATACGCGCATAGTTTTTCTTGTAGTGTCAACAGATGGCGTGGATAGGGGATTGAGGAAGGAATAAGGAAAAGGAAGTCCCAACATTTCCCCCCACTTGAAATCATTGGAGGATTTCAAAAGATTTTAATAAGATAATAAGCTGTGGTAACTAAGGTACCTAGTGAATTATAGATAATAATATGCTAAGAATAAAGTAGTAATTAAGATAAAAATAATAATTATGTGAATAAATAAACTATTATATTAAATTAGATAATAGTATAAAGTAAATTATAAAGGTTACAAGTTTTCGTGAATTGGCAAAGGACATAACTTTGTAACTGGTCGGCGCAGCGGACCGTGAGCTGTTTGGACAGTGACAACTCGTACTACGCCATCAGATCCGGGATGAATTATGCTAATTCTGCCGATACGCCATTCCAACGGTGGAAGGTTTTGATCCACGATCATAACTATATCTCCCAGCTTAACGTTACCGTGTTGTTTAAACCATTTAGCGCGTTGCTGTAATGTATGAAGATAATCCAAATGCCAGATACGCCAAAAACTTTGAGTTAGCTTTTGTAGCATCTGCCATCTAGAACGAACTGACATTTGTATATCAGCAAGGAGAGGCTCGGGTAAGCTCACTAGAGGGCTCCCTGTCAAGAAATGCCCAGGTGTCAATACGTCTACCTCGTTGGGGTCAGAAGAGACCGAAATTAATGGTCGTGAATTGAGAATAGCTTCGATTTTGGTAAGAATTGTTGTTAGCTCTTCAAAGGTTAATATTTGACTTCCGATTGGATTCCCCGGTTTATCAAAATAGACTCAACTTCAAGATTCTTACTTAGCATTAATTGATGCATCTCGCTAAGATAGCGTTTAGCACCCACGAAATTCGAACCACAGTCCGAAATAATAGTACTACATAAACCACGACGGGACACAAACCTATCTAGAGCAGCAATAAAGGCCGAGGTGGAGAGCTCAGTTACCAATTCAATGTGAATTGCCTTAACCGCTAGACAGACAAATATACAGGCATAAGTTTTATATGTTTTGGCATTTCGTCTGCGACTTTCTTTCACGATAAAAGGTCCTGCAAAGTCGACACCTATATTTTGAAAGCAACGAGCTGCTTGAACTCGGATAGAGGGAAGATCACCCATTACAGGTTGAAAGGGTACAGGATTTACTTTAAAACAAGTGACGCATTTTGAAAGCCGCGATCTAATAAGATTACGAATACCTAGGATCCAAAATTTTCTTTGAATTAAAGATTGTAACGCACGAGGTCCACAGTGTAGAAATAAACGATGGTAATAATCAATAATAATCAGAGAAAGATGGGAGGTTTTTGGCAACAATAACGGATTTATAGCTGATTGTGGCAAGTTTGCATTTTTTAATCGTCCCCCCACTCGTAACAGACCCCGTTGATCGAGAATTGGCGCTAACTTTATTATAGTGCGAGAACAAGATTTTCCACTTTTAATCGCACTAATTTCGCTAGCGAATGTAAGAGATTGAACATGTTTTACAATGGTAAAGAGAGAGTCTTCTAGTTCTGTAAAAGTTAAAAAAGATTTGATACGTTTTTCTGGCGGACGAGTTGCGTTTGCAATAAAACGTCGACACCAGGCAAAGATGCGTTGTAGCCTCAACAATGAAGAGTACTTCTCAATTAACTGAGTTAGAATACTATTGTTAGAAGATTCCAAAAGAACATGGCACAAGAAGCTGGATTTTACTTCGGCTAATTCCTTTAAATAAGGTAATTTTTCAGACACCGGCCATGTAGAAGAATTCGAGACTATCCATTTGGGTCCTGTCCACCAAGTGGAACAAGCCACAAGCTGAGAGCAGGTAAGACCACGACTGCAGTAATCTGCTGGATTATCATACGTTGGCACATGATACCAATTTTCGACAGACAAATTATCTAACAGCTTCACGACACGGTGTGCAACGAAAGTTTTAAGACGATGAGGTGCTGTTTGCAGCCATGATAGTACAGTTGAGCTATCAGTGAATGCCCATATCTTTGAAATTGTTATGTTTGAGGTTTGAGTTTCATTTAGTAAATTACTAATATGCTTCAACATTTTTGCTAGTAATACAGCACTACATAGCTCCAATCGGTTGACAGTAAGAACTTTTAATGGAGCTACTTTAGATTTTGCAATAAGCAAGTGAGATGTAATTTCACTGTCGGTAGTTATACGTAAGTACACAGAACAACCATAAGCCTTGGTAGATCCATCACAAAAACCTACAAGTTCGTATGATTTTGAATGAAGAGGTACAATTAGTCGAGGAATTTTAACATCCTTCAGATAGTGAAACTCAGATGTAAATAGATGCCACTGAGACAACATATCTGACGGTACAGTTTCATCCCAGTCAAGCTGAAGACGCCATAGTTCTTGTAAGGTAAGCTTAGCTATTAGAACCATTGGGGCCAACCATCCGAGTGGATCATAAATTCTGGCGACGTTTGATAGAATAGCACGTTTTGTATTCCCTGGAGCGAGTTCTGATAAAGCATAAGTAAAGTTATCATCAGCTGGATCCCATTGGACTCCAAGAATCTTGATACTTTGTTTTTGTTTTTCATCACAAAATGTTTTAGGAACTTGACAATGTTCCGTTGGTATCTGGGTGAGGAATTCGGGTGAGTTGCTACTCCATTTACGTAATTCGAACTTAGCACGCGCTAACATTTGTATTAACTCTTCTTTATGTTTCAGTGCACTTTCAATAGATGTAGCACCAACAGTGATGTCATCCATGAAAGTATCATGACGAAGACTAGCAGCTGCTAAGGGCCACTCTTTTTCGTAGTCAGAGGCTAATTGATGCAGAGTACGTATTGCCAGATAAGGGGAACTCGTAACCCCGTAGGTTACCGTTTTCAGCTCATACTCAGTTACAGGATCAGAAGGAGAATCGCGCCAAAGTATATGCTGCCATTTTCGGTCTTCTGGCCTAAGTTCGATGTTTCGATACATCTTACTGATGTCGGCAGTAAAAACAACAGCATGCAACCGAAATTTTGTAAGTATATCTCCTATATCGTTTTGAAGTTTTGGACCAGTATATACAAGATCGTTAAGAGATTTGCCATTGGTAGTTTTGGCGCTAGCATCGAATACAACCCTAAGTTTAGTCGTTGTACTTTCCGGGCGAATGACACAATGATGAGGAATTATATACTGCCCGATTTTATTCGAGTCAGCGCTAGGCTCCATATGCCCTAACAGCTTGTATTCGCGCATAAAGGCGGTGTACTCTTTTTTCAACTCTAAGTTTCGATTAAGGCGTCGTTCTAGGTTAACGAGCCGAGAGAAAGATTGGTTGAAAGAATCGCCTAGTTGACTGATAGGTTCTTTGAGAAGCATAGGTACAACATATCTGCCGTCGGGATTACGATACGTTAGATTTGAGTACATTTGTTCACATTTAATATCTTCAGGGTTTAAGATAACCTGACTTGGAGGTTCTTCGATCTCCCAGAATCGCTTGAGTCCCTCGTCTAGAGAACGTGTGGATGCTAAGAGAGAAGATATTGTTGGCGGAGGTAAATGGTTTGTATCAAGTTTGCCGGTGATGACCCAACCAAATACGCTGTGTAAAGCTACCGGTAGATCATGACTGGGCTGAACGCGTTGACCGTCATAAATACTATGGAACAGTTCTGCGCCGAGTAGTAAATCTACATTTGATGGTTTATCAAAATTCTCATCAGCGAGGACCAGATGTTTAAAAGATTCACGAAGATTAGTAGGTAAGTTTGTAGCAGGCATTTTACTCGTTATAGTATTTACTACGATAGGATTAATGTTGAAATGAGGATTTTCTGAAGTACGAGAAAGTACAGTGCAAGAAGTAACTCCAGTCACGTGATGTACAGCATTTTGACCTAGACCAACTACGGCTAATGGACAGCGACGTAATGGTAAGCCCAAACGTTGACAACATGACTTGGTAATGAAACAATCTTGAGCACCACTATCAATCAACGCACGTACAAGAAATGATTGATTAGTACTGCGAGGATGACGAACGCGAACTACACAAGTACCCAACAGAACTACCGAGCGACTGTAGCCCACATACGCATTAGTGGAGGCTGCAGTGCTAGACTCGAAGGTAGGATTACGTGTGATCTCGTCCGGGCGTACGTCAACTGTGACCATGCCACTCACAGCTGTATTGACCTCATGGAGAAGCGTATGATGTCGTTGTCCACAAGTAAAACAATTTAATTTTGAATAACACTTGTTAATGTTATGATTTTGCCGTAAACAGTTCTTACATAAAGATTTTGATGTCACTAAATTAAGCCGGTCTTGTATGCCTAAAGCTTGAAATTTAGGACACTTATATAGATTATGTTGTTGTTCACAACAGCTACACGGTGCGCCGGTGTTGACACTTGAAGATATATTTGAATTAACGGGCAATGATGTTGATTTCAAATAAGGTTTTTTAGAAAAACATTCATTGCGAGGTGCACTCTTATAATTTGTGAGTTGTTTATTAGTTTGTTGTATACGTACAACAGATGACGAGCTTGGTTCACTAACCTCCAATATCTTAACATAGTTTTGTAAAAAAGTTAGTAAGTCGTTTATAGTAGGTAGGTTATTTGAATTTTCCTGTGACTGTGATTCAAATCGTTTACGAGTGTCACTGTCTAAAGTACGGGACGCCAAATAGAATAATATAAATTCACCAAGATTGGGAATGTTTATTGCCTTGAGGGCATTGACACTTTCGTATAATAAATTATTTAATGTCAATAAATCATTAATGTTAGAACTTTTCAATTGCTGAAATTGTATAATTTTGTCTAAATAAGATGTAGCTAATAATCTTTTATTTTCAAATCGACCCACTAGTGCGTCGAAAACTATTTGATAATTATCAGATGTAACAGGTACCCCTTTGGCAATCGATAAAGCAGCACCCGATAGACACGATATTAAATAATGAAATTTCTCAATTGCTGTAATATTCTCATTCTCGTGTACAAGCGACGTAAATGTATCATAAAAAGTCCGCCATTGCTCAATTCTACCATCAAACTTGATTAAATTAATTTTTGGTAAACGTACTTGCTGACCAAACGGCTTGGGTGAGACGTAATGCGACGCGGATGCGCCGGCGTTGCCGGGGTCGGCGTTGGACGCTTCCGATATCGCGTAATACATGTCGTCAAATGCCTTAACAACTTGCATATCGATTTTGTCTTTAGGATTAATTTCAAGTTTTATCGCATTTATTTGATTAGTTAGATCTAAATATTCTTGCCGTAAAACATCTAGACGTTTGTATCGAACATTGAATTGAGATAATTTTGACGAATCTGATGCAATTTGTTGGGATAAGTTATAAAGTATTTGTATGTCCTTAAAAACATATTCACGCTGACTTGTTAGGAGTTTTAATTTGAGTTCTGACATTATAGAATACGTAAATTATAGTAACAATACAAATTTTAATATAATTTGAATCTGAATACAAAAATTATGTTTCAAATGAATGCTATTTTTACAACCGAGAAATTTTTTGAACTACCTACGTCACTTGAGATTTATAAAAAATATATTGTTATTTTATGCTTTAAATAGTAAAATAATATTATAAATTATAGTTATATTGTTATTAGGATAAGATGAAAGCGAAATGAAATGTAGAACTAGAGTTTTCTAACGAATATGCCCCTAGTTACCATAGGTTATTCGCGCTCGAAACGGACCACTAAATATGTTTTGAATTTAGATGTTTGGGACTGGGAAAAGGATAAGTTTTAGGACTCACTCTGTATTTCGTTGATGCACTATTCAATTTTCTCACTGGCGAGAGTTATATGTGCTGATTGATCAACAAATCACAATTTTATTGTTTTTGCACCGGCACCATGTTTTAGTTTTTTTTTACACACTTCGCGCCATTTTCATACGCGCATAGTTTTTCTTGTAGTGTCAACAGATGGCGTGGATAGGGGATTGAGGAAGGAATAAGGAAAAGGAAGTCCCAACAGTCACGTCAAAAAATCTCTACAAGGATGGTTTTATGTATTCGATTGAATACTCTGAAATTGCATATCGTTCAGTTCTCGAAAGCGTCATGGTAATCTAGCGTATTGAATTGATCATTGTTATGTTTTATTGTACGCAGTCGATTCGCCTATTGACGATGGCGCTCGCTCGATGATTGATTAATAGCTTCTCCGTTACAAGGATTAGTCCTTCGCGTAATTAATTATACATTGCATGAGTTCAGATGCACAATGCTGTACCTTGATGTTCACGATTGACTTCCACGGTGAAGGAATAACATCGTGTAATAAAAGTCCAATCCGCAAAATTATAATTTGCGTAATTACTGGTTGTAGGACGATTTGTGAGTCCGCACGGGTAGTTACTACCACCCTGGCTATTTCTGCCATGAAGCAGTAACGCGTTTCGGTTTGAAGGGCGGGGCAGCCGTTGTAACTATACATAAGTACGTATTTCATTAGAAAAATTCGCAACACATTGCGTTTTGCTAATAATTACATTAATTAGTCTGCACAGCTAATGCTATGCTAATGCTAAATAGATTTTTTTCGATGGCGCTGGGTTGTTTGCTTTCTGCTGAATTACAATAAATTATTCTAGCATCGATTATTCTGAGAAGCGGTCTAATCAACATTCGAGATTGCGTAAACAAGGCATTGTGTGAAATGTATGCATGATTGAAACATGTCCGGTTAGTTCAGGTGTGATTCTGCATGAGAGAAACTGATATTCGGTGTAAAACAACTAGATTATAAATTTTAGATGGATAGAACAGCTAATATTCCAGCGGTTGTTAAGTGGTTTATTAAGGCCTACAGATATGATCAAAATGCAACTGCCCCCCTTGAAACACGACGTTCTACTCAATTATACGGTGCTCCACGTAAGAACGGGACGTTATTTCGCGGCAGAAGTAGGTGGAAAGGTAGTACCTACACATGTGAGCTCAAAATATTATACCCTCCCACATACCCAAACACCCGCTACAAGTAATTTATATAATACTAGCGGCCTGCTCCGGCTCCGCTCAGGTCTTTAACAAAAATTTCAACGGTATTTGACGTTGTTTAATTTTTTTAAATCAAAGAACACTTATTGCGGCATAACTATAATAGTTAGACATATTATTATGCTGTCGCGATGTAAAGAGTATTTTAAGTAATTTTTTTACACCTTGGGTTACATTATTAGAGCTTTAGTAAATATATCAAATTTTTTCCAAAAAAAATTATAGCCTATGTCACTCGGGAATAGTTCAACTTCCAAACAGTAAAAGAATTTTTCGAATCGGTTCAGTAGTTTCGGAGCCTATTCAATACAAACAAATCTTTTCTCTTTATAATATTAGTATAGATAACTTGAACAGAGATGTAACTGTTTAAGTTGATAAATACAACAAGTGCATAGAAATATAGAAAGCTACTTGTACTAATTTTCAGAAAATAAATTATTGGAAATACATGCCTAAGTTTTGGGTAGTATAGGTATTTTAGGGCCAGTATCTAATATCTTTATTGTTTTAGATAAGTAAATGCGATAATGGTTGATCTTATAACTATTTGTCGATGCAACATAGACTAAAAACTCGCCTAGCTTGAACGAGATGCTGGAGCTTAAATAGTACTCACAACCCAATACTTACAACCCGACCCATAAAACATGGTTGTTTATAGTTTTTATTTTATTTTAAGTTGATATTGATACCATGTGTGACGACACTCTATGATACCATGACCCCTTAGATATGGTATACAGCTATCTTTATACATCTAATGGATATTCTGTTTGCCGCAGGAAAAAAAGGGTGCATGTACTTATGTACGCGCGTAAGAAGTTATACTTTATATTTATAATTTTTTTTTTTTTTTTTTTATTAAATTATTAATCAATTTGAAAAAAAATCGATTGAACAACATCCTCAAACACGCATATTGGACATCCCTTTTCTTGACATCGTATAAATTCGATAATTCTCGGTACGGTTCGGAAAGTTCACCTGCGGCTATATTCAGACTCGCCAAGTTACGTCGGTCGTATTGTAATGAGCGATTTAGTGGGCAACTTCATTCTGTTAATTTTGTGTCACGGTGCGCGCGCATCGTAAAATTTCACTCTCATCAATTTTTCATAACGCGCCTAAAGAAGTATAACTTCAAAAACGTAAACATTAAATGGAATTTAGAATAAAAATTGGCATATTAAAATTATTCAGTATTCACACTATCGAATATGTCTAACAAGTACTATAATAATTGGTTGGAAGCTAAAATCAACAACTCAATGAAACAGAAAACAAACTAAACTGGATTTAATTAAAATTGTTTCTCTAGATTTACATTTTCAGTTATTTTATATTAAAACTACTTTTGTTATAAATATATTTTTTTATTGCTTAGATGAGTGGACGAGCTCACAGCCCACCTGGTGTTAAGTGGTTACTGGAGCCCATAGACATCTATAACGTAAATGCGCCACCCACCTTGAGATATAAGTTCTAAGGTCTCATGTTTTAGTTACAACGGCTACCCCACCCTTCAACCCGAAACGCATTACTGCTTCACGGCAAATTTATATTAAAGTTGCATATTAATTTAGTACGAGTAGTTAACTAGTGAATAAGTATGTATTGGGCGCAAAAATCGTTTCGCGATTGGAAAAGCCGTGGTGTACTATTTGTTGTCATCTACTTCTTTTTTCCTACCTAAGCTGAGAGCCTTGAGAGACTATATCAGCGTAACCTTAACTAGTCGGAGAGCTCACGGGGCTCAAACCTGACGACGTTGCTAACACGAACCCTAGCAAGAGCCGTGCTTCGCAAAATCGAATATGTCATCAATTATCATGCCTGCCACATTGCTCTTGAAAGCAGCAGTGTTTTTATTAGACTTGATGAATATGTATTGTCTTATTTTCTTGATCCTCCTGACGATGAAGTCGTCTGATAGGAATAAATATCTCAAAGATTTAACTGCAGTTCTTAGGTACATGTATGTACTGAGATAGCGTACTTGGATCTTCAAAAATTACTAGACTAGGTTTACGATTTAATCTCACGTTTTTTTATTGCTATATATTATTTACGACGTTTCAAATACTCTGCAGTTTTTGTGGTCACAAAAACTATTAATTTTTATTATTCGTAGGCATTTTAATATTGCGCTAACGGTGCTAAAATAATATAGTGATAATAAAAATACACGACTAGCCCGTAAAGTCGTTTTTAATTGACGAATGTCGTTTTAAATATTTATTAAAAAAAAACGTGTTGCCCTCGGGGACCGCCGCGGTAAAGCTATTGTATATAATTTTTTATCAACTTATGCAATTATAATTAGACAGTAATTAATAATTTAATATTAAAACAATAATAAAATAAGACCACACTATATTTATGAACATTAACAAAAGCAAAACGTTAACTGTTCTCTTCACACTCGTAAGCTAGACCGTGCGAGACAGAAATGGGCAGACTTTTCATGATGCGCATGCAGTACGACGTCACGCCGCGCCCTTATTCACAAACACTACACAAGCGCAACGCGTGAATGTGTTGAACGCGAGCTACATGGTAGGTGGAGTGGGGGTGTTAGGTTTTATTTTCGTTACGGAAATTCTTAATTCGGTCGCCGCACTCAAATCCCGCGATAAAAGCTATGCAATAGCTTAAAAATAAGTTAAAATCGGTTCAGTAGTTTTGGTGTCCGTTGCGGACAAACAACGCGCCACGTAATTTATTTATATTATATTAAGATAGCTACCAAAGAGGAAGAAGTAAACCTAAGAGAAAATGAATGGAGTGTGTGAAATATGACATGTGTAAAAGGGAAGTGATCCAAGAAATGGCATATGGTAGTGGAGTATGGAAGGAGAAAACGTGTTGCGTCAACCTCAGGTGACTGGGAGAGGGACAGGAGAACGGTCATTTAGTATAACTTCGAAGACGTCACTAAGTGATTCATTAACCTTAAAATTCTACATAGTATGGTTTGGAACTGGCTACACGTGACTACGCGACTGACATAGGCAGAATGACATTAGCTACTCGAGTGAACTCACAATATGCCCGACCTGTAAATAAATAGCGACAACAACATTAATTCTACCATACTAATAATTTATTAATAGCCTTAACGAGAGGCAGGGTTCGCAGCAATGCAGAAAAAAATAACTTATAATGTAAAATTTGGATCGTGTATCGAATAAAATAAAACTGTTTCACTGGATATTGTAGTTTTATTGTTCTCATACTAAATGTTCCTTATTATTTTAAAAAAGGGTGCGTGTACTTATGTACGCGCGTAAGAAGTTATACTTTATTTTTATTAAAATAATTTCTGTTTTTTAAAAAATTAAATAATTAATAATAAATATTTAATAATAAATATTTAGTATGAATTATATTAAATAATAATTTTGTCATTTATATTACTAAAGAATGAATGCTAATAACACTTTTTGTACGAGGGTACATGCGCGAAAGTTCACCTGCGGCTATATTCAGTCTCGCCAAGTTACGTCGGTCGTATTGTAATGAGCGATTTAGTGGGCAACTTCATTTCTGTTAATTTTGTGTCACGGTGCGCGCGCATCGTAAAATTTCACTCTCATCAATTTTTCATAACGCGCCTAAAGAAGTATAACTTCAACAAAAAATTTAATGACACTTTTTTTGCACATTACTCACTCAATCCTCGTCGCCATCTTGCTTTTTTGTTTTATTATTTCTCCCTTTCTACCCACTTTCTGTTATTAACATCTTAACCCTACGTTCAACGATAGATGAAAGACACCCTATGTTCTTTACTTTACCATCTGATAGCCTAACGACATGTTTCATGATTTATGATTGAACAGTTAAAAACGTCAATCCGTAACAAAAAAAACAAATTCACATTTTAATTTATAACTTTGAAAGTATATGAATTTATTTTATACCATGCGTTCATGTCAACAAATTCAAATGAAAAAAAATCACACTAACTTTTTTTTATCAATAAAATAAATAAATAACTGGGAACAAATCATGCACGGTTATCTGGCCCCAGATTAGGATTCTCTGTGTTATGGGTACCAGAAACATACATACTTTTAACCTTTTAAATATATCCATATAGTATAAGTTTTAAGGCTTCGTCAAACAGGGCGCATACATAGCGTGCGTCAGAGCGCTAAACTGACGCCGCGCTATGACGCCGAGATGTCTTGTACTACTATGGTAATATAATATCAAACAGAGCCCCAGCGCTATAAGCACGCAACGCTCTGTCGCGGCGTTAGGACGCTTTGACGTCAGGCGTTGTAATTTTTTACAAATATTATTTTAGCGTGCGAGTGAATGTGTATTAAAATACTGGATAATGCCCGAAAACATGATAGAAATAGTTAGAAAATACCCATGCTTATACAATGACACATCTGAATCACTCGACATCTTAATACTTTTAAATTTTCACACTGCTATCGAAAGGCACTATGATTTGGCGAATGCGTCGCGTCAAGGAGCGTTGGGCTCATTTAGTCAATTTGTGTGACATGAAAAGAGCGCGACGCTAAAACGCAACGCTAAGTACGCGTTCTGTTAGACGAAGCCTTTAAACCTCCAGACGAACAAATAAATCTGTTCATAATACGAATGTTTGCCAGATATGGGACTCGAACCCACGACCCTCGGGCCACAGTCAGGGCCGCTAACTACTGCATCACCGATTCAGTCATTTCAGTTATGACTTAAAAATACCATGTTGTATGTGATCAGACGAACGGAACATCCGGTGTTAATTGGTTACCGAATCCGATAGGTACCACAACGTGCTTACTTTGAAACTTTATATCATAGTTTCCAATCATTAATAGCCGTTGGAACCAATCTCAGAGGATCCGCAATATGCCTCGTCCCTATCCCTCCCGACACAGAGTTAGTCAGTTTAATGTCATATCTATTTCATTTGTAAGCCGTTAGATTTAAAAATCACGTGGGGTAAGATCCAAGAACGATGACAAAAGCCCAAACAAGTTAATTAAGGCACAGACAATCCGGAATCCTACGAACAGGCACTCAACGTGACCTAGCTTTGAAATGCCGCGGCATTACCATCCATCGCAGTAAAAACCTATTGATATTCCTGCCGTTTACGAGTCTGTTTATGCTAAAACCCCTCCGGTAATGTTAATTGCTTGTTCTTGTGGAATCGTTGTAGGTCTGGTTGTATTTGCATGGCTGGATCGACAACAATGAGGGATGGAACGTGATTTCCATTCTACCCAACTGAATGAAGTATCTAATTTCAAGTATCGGTTGAATCTTCGTGACCTTTAGATTCTGTTTAACCTTCAGCCTGATTTGGGAAATCGTGTCGTGGGATGTAAATATATTTCGAAGAATCGTGAACGTTCGAAATTGTCTTTCGGCTTTTCAATGAATTTGTTGTCGAGTTCAATTGATTAAGACTTTGAATAATGTAATTGGAAGAGTGAAATTTTGTGTTATTGCTGTTGACGATAAAGCTATTATACTATATTATAGTGTTGTTGGTTCAATAATAAAGTTAACTTTAGCTCAGAAATTCAACGTTGGGAATATAAAGTGCGAAATAATTCCATGGCATTGAATGACGCGCCCAATATGGCCGTATGTGTCTTATGAATTGTTTACACCTTTAACTATACTTACTTTTATTATTATATATAGATGAGCAAGATCAGATATTGTTCGGTGCACAGATGTTACCGGAGCAAATAGATATTGAATGTAATCCATCCGCCTTGAAATATGAGGTTGAAGTGTGAACAGTCAATGGCCTCTATTTATATGGTCACTTAAGAGTCACCCTACAGTCAGACTTGTTACGCCGACAAGAGCAACGCCATCTATCCTCGAATAGCAAAAACGAATATCAGAAGAGCTAATAATATCGAGAACGCTCAAGAAGTACAACGCCATCTATTGTCAGATAGCGGAAACACACATCGAAGCTATTCGACTTGTCCAGAATGTTCTCGTTAAATCTAGGAATGTCGTATCGGCTATAAAAGCGTTGCAGAGATGGCACGAAGTCAGTTATTGATCGGAACTACTCGAAGCGAAACAGGGAACGGATCACCTGAAGCGAAGCGGAAGAAGTGGACTACGACTTGTAAAGTGTTCGATAAGTGCTCTAAGTGTTAATACAGTTTTAATTTACACTTCGGTGGAATATTTATTTATCCTGAACCTCAGCGCGTAATAGTATGCCATACTAACGTTGATCAGTAAATATATTTTAATGAAGAATGTAATAAATCGTAGGTTATAACTAAATTAGAGTACACTGTTTGCGCATTCCTTGAAATATTACAATTAATCGCAAATTATTAATTCCAAATCCTCAGACGATTAATAATAAAGTTGCTTAACGACTAATTCTAGTGAAATTATAGTTAGTGTTTTTGCGGCGACTAAAATTTCAAACCCCTCCGCCGAACAATTTAGATATTCACTCATCCTTCGATTCCATTACTCATAACGCAATGTCAGTCAGTAACCGACCCAGTCACATTAATACGTGTCGTGCTAAAGCCTTTCCTTTGAGCATCTGCGTGTGCCAACGTCGGACCCCGAGGATGCCTTTTACGCTATAAATCAACTAGTAATGATAGTCACGTTTACTGGTACCGGGCAGGCAATTTGTTACCGACTAGCGTTTTGTGAGAGACGTAAGATAGCCTCGCTTGTTTTCATCCGGATGAATGATCAAGCCTTCAAAAGGGCTCCCAGAGAAAAGCGATAAAACCATTTATATTGCGCGTTAATTTTTTTTTTTTAAAAGGCTGCTTTTGAACACGTCACGGTCCGCTTCAAAGGAATGAGGGATAGCTATGTTTTTTTTCTAACTCTGTTTTTGAAACGTTTATTTTTCGGTACATAATTATTTCAATATAATATTCGAGTTTGCAGAAGAGGCAGTCTCAACATCATCATCATCTTCAACCTTTGGCAGAGATTGCTGGACATTTCCTTTTTAGTAGAAGTAGTCCGCACGGGTAGGTACCACCAACCTGCCTATTTCTGCCGTGAAGCAGTAATGCGTTTCGGTTTGAAGGGTGGGGCAGACTTTGTAACTATACTGAGACCTTAGAACTCATATCTCAAGGTGGGTGGCGGAATTTACGTTTTAGATGTTTATTGGCTCTAGTAACCACTTTACGCCACGTGGGCTGTGAGTTCGTACACCTATCTGCCACCTAAGCAATAAAAAAAAAGTATCTAATAAAATAATTCTGTCTGGTCATTTATTGTCACATGTACATACGGTACTGGCGTGTTACTGTCTATTTATTTTAGTTCCACAATCTTGTTTGTTTCGCCAACGAATTGATTATCCGTTCTAATTTAAGACCGGTATTCGAATGTACATTAAATCAGAATCTAACGTTTTGTTGTCACATCTTTTCGAAGTTCTGTACGTGGTGATAAGGCGTGATATCTTATACCTTTAAACGAGCAATTCTTGTATATATAAGTATATATACAATCTGAATCTCGGAAACGGCTCCAACGATTTTCATAAAATTTATGGATACAGGGGATTTCGGGGGCGATAAATCGATCTAGCTACGATTTATTTTCAGAAAATGTTCTTTTATTCGTGTTTTCAATAATCAACTCTTCCCGACATCTATTGGCGAATAATAATACTATTTTTCTTAATTGAGGGCAACTAACCGCTTTAAAGACACAACAAAAGGGCGTTATCAAAAAAAAAAAACGAGCAAAGCTCGGTCATCATCTAGTTATATTAAGCCTTGAAGAAAAGCTTGTTTGAAGAGCGGAAAAAGGGTGGTTTATTTGAGATATAGTAATCGCCTAACATCCATCAATAGTCAGCCTAACAACGACAGCAAAATATTACTAAAATACTGCAGAAAATGGCCGCACTTGAGCCGCCATAGCTTGAGTATTACTTACTCAGAATAAATCTCTCAATATCGCAAATGCCCTTTTATAAAATCATTTCGTAGGTACACGGAGCTAGTTAAAGACTTTTATTAAAAAATACTTTTGAAAAAGCTCAAAGTTATAAAATAGCAGAATGAGCTTTCGCTCGGAAGCTCGAGAGAAGCTTCTTGCATACATAATTATTGGAAAAGTCGATTCTACGCCAGTAGAGACATAAAAATAATTACAAAAGCAATTACGTTATTTGTATGCGAGAGATGACTTCATTCTCATTCAATTTTCTGGCACAGTTTCTGGGTGATTGGTTCAGTTTCCGTACTGAAATTATGAGGAGAAAGAAATCTTTTTTACCGACTTAAATGGATAATGACCTAAGGTCTGTTTATTTCGTGTAGGGTTTTCTAAAAACTATGCAATTAAGTTGCGACAATTATACATCAAACAAACATGATATCTTTGATAGTTCCCACATTAAGCATCATGGCAGAGGGACCTAAAACATCAGGAGGACTTGCATATTGACTGCTATATATTATCTTAGGGGGAGTTTATAACACGTAATTTCTTGTGGATTCTGGCGACATCATTACAGCACTATCGTTTTCTGCTGAAAAGGAAAATACCTGACCTGTAAGGATTCTCTTGGATAGCAAATCTGTTTTTCAATATGTTAACAGTAGCAATATAGTAACAATGCTTCTGGTTTAATTCTTGATATCCAGACACTAAAAAAGGGAAGTTCGATATTATCCTACAATTTATCACGGCAACTTTGATTGACTACTTTAAGGGACCGATTGTCTTCCTGGACGTGCCAGGACACAAGAATAAAGATTTCAAACAAACGAAAAAGAGCCTTATTTTCTTTTTAGAAGAATATAATATCAATGGCTATAAGAGATTAGATGAATACTTACACATAGTTCTGTAATGGTGGTAACAATTGTTATTAGCTTGTGAACATAGGTTACCTACCTTGGGATCGAGTTACGATATTGTTTATGCAGTGGACGTGTTCCCAGGCCGTTTATTTCGTCGAAGACCTTTCTGGCCAATCACCCGACAGGGACTATGAAAGTTTTATGAAGAGATCTGGTGATTGGCAACGCCTTGGTATCTGGGTTACCTGATGTCACGTTAGACGGTGACCACATATGATCAAAAAAGCACGGAAACCTCCCGTATCTGTCATTAGACAACTTCATTTAACTCGACAAAGGAAATATTTATTGCTCAGTGTTCAGTGCCACAATATTTTTAGTCAGTATCTATTGGCGATACATCATCAACATCTCGATCCCAGAGTACTTAAATCGCAACCCCTCATTATTTACTCTGTATACAGGTAACGATATTCGTAGCCCGTCTGCTAGTCGTCTTATTTCTGCGAGAATGAATTAAAAACTACGACGAAGGTTGTCACAGAAATATAACGTAATTCCACCATCAGTATGCAGAGAGGAAACAACGTTGCGGCTTTATCCGCATGCAATGTAGATTTTATTAAAACTCTTTAGATTATATGGAGCAGCTGGTAGAACCTGCAGGGATTAAGGCAGCTCATTATTATGTAGTAGTCCTTGGTAACTGTGAGTTAAGAGATGGAAATTGAAAGAAATGTTTTTACTAAGGTACTAAGTCCGAGCTGTTGCAATTAAAACATGCTTTTTGGAAAGCACGTCTTTTTTTAGCTATAGGCAGCGGCTTGAATATTCGCATTGCTCATAGTTGTAGATATTATTTGTAGAAAATCTATTGAACAACAGGTTTGGCTTGCTTCGAAGGTCAAACAAAGATACGTTTTCTAGAGAAACCGATATGATTGCGGTATGGCCAAAACCCTATCTTCTTCTTCGGAGTCGGTCTCTTCATTTCTGAAGATCGTGTCTAGCTTGAAATGTTGTCTTCCTAGCCTCGGTTATTGACAGGCCGGTGAGCGTCTTTACTAGATCAGATCAACGGGTAGGTGAGCGTCCGCGTGATCTTCTCCCGTCATTTTGACCAACTACGATCAGCTTCTCTAAGTTCGTCTGGGGGATGGCGGGATGGATGTAATATGCTCTGCGTAAACCCTGTCCCGCCGTCTTAATAGCTCCGATTGGGCTCCGGCCCGGTCCGGTAGGGCGCCAGCTGTGAGCGGCAGTAGTTTTTAGTGAGGTTCAACTGCCACATACCGCACCCGCCGTGCAGGTGGGAATTCGGCGATTTTCCTCTGTGGAAAAAAATCTTCTCTTCTTTTATTTATGAGGGTATCTGCGTTGTGACTGGAATACGTGAGAATACGTTGGAAGCAGATAGTGGACAGCCTTGTAGTTGTAGCGTGCAACACTCGGTCGCGCTCGGGCGTCATCGGATGCGATCGGAGTTCCCGAACGCGCAGGTGTCCCGTGACGTCATACTGCGAGATTCGCGCGCGTCGATTTAAGTGGATTGTAAAACGTATTATAATTTTTAGTTTTAATTGGTGTCTTTTAGTGCCTAGCGACTTGTTTACTCTTTTTACTTTATAATAGAACATTGTACACATATTATATTATTATATTGCTAAAATTGGTGTGTTTGACTTTTATGTGTTTGGAGTATAATATCCCGAGAATACAAATAACAAACCACATAGTAATACCGAGCTTAGATATATAGATATATATAGATATCGCAACTTCCACCTCCAACACCACACATCAGAGTCGAAATCAAATGTATACGAAGCATTCAAGAATATATAAAATAAATATATAAATATATATAATATAAAAATAAAGTATACCGGTTACTGGAGCCCATAGACATATACAGCGTAAATGCCGTCACCCACCTTGAGATATGAGTTCTAAGGTCTCAATTTAGTTACAACAGCTGCCCCATCCTTCAAACCGAAACACAACTGCTTCACGGTAAAAATAGGTAAGGTGGTGGTACCTACCCGTGCGGACTCACTATAGGTCCTACCATTTTTTTTAATTAATGAATTGTCTTCACAATAATTTTTTCAAACAATTTTACTTAAAACTCGAACGTGACTAACATAAAATGATAATGATGATATTTAACGTGAACAATTAATGCTACGATGATAAGGATCGGGCCGTTATAGGTCAAACTGAAGTCCGTAAGGTCAAACGTAATACTCGATGGGGAATGAAATACAAATTCCAACATAATGAAAATAAGGATGAAATTCGCAGATCACATAAGAAGCTTTAAAGCTTAATTCGTTTTATATATAAGCTTCGAAGGCAATAAATTGTGCAAACGACTTTCCTATTACGCTTTTGTATTTAGAATACAATAATGACGTTGAGGATTGCGACAAAATGAAGATCCGTAATTATGGATACTAGAGGTCCAGCAGTAGTCGAAATTCGACTATAATTAATTGGAATTGTAAGTTTGTTCATAATAATGATTGTACTTTATACTTCTATAATCACAAATTTCGCCATGGCTACACTATAAAAAAATATTAATAAGGACAAACAATATTTAATCTATTCTCAATTTGACAACAGACGTCAAGAACAAAAGTTTGACAATAAATAGTATGCATGCGTGTGTGCGTCAAATACATGGTATGTAGTGTGTGTAAGGTTTTCTTTATTGATTTAATGTATCTTTTATGCATTATTTAAAAAAAATATTAGCATTGTGCACTCCTTCTCTATATTCTCTATAAGTGTGGAAAATTTCATACTCCTCCGTCCGCGCAATTTTCGTAAAAAGGGATACAAAGTTTTTGCTTCACGTATTAATATATAGATTAACATGATGTCAGTTTTGTGATAAGAGTAGCTTTGGTTGGTTTGGTGATTGGCATTGTTAGCATGTGTGAGTCGGGCTTATCATTATGATTTTCAATGCCAAGAGAGATCAAGAAAATCTATTAGTAATGCAATCAAGATTTTCATGCATGATTTTAAGATTGAAAGTAGCGTGCGGTTTGTGTCATATGGACCACGGTAATTATCAAACTAGGTTAGGTTGTGTTTTTTCGCAACCTATTCGCTGGTAACCTAAGGGACTATTCCATCTACTTCCAGACTGGGAGGTGAGCTCACAGGCTCAGCGTGAGCGAAGTTGCTAACACTAGCCCTAGTAAAAACAGTGCTTCGCAGAAGGTTGTGTCCATAGATTACGGTAGCTATAGACTCACCTTACTGGTTTTTTAAAAGGAATTTTATGACCTGGTAACTAAGACCTTTAGGCAATGTCTTAATTTATATTCTTATTTTTATGAAAAATGATAATATGGAGTAAAATTAAATGAAGATAATTAATTTGAGACATCAATCAACTGAGATGAAGTTAAATGAAATGAGATGAGATGATATGGGATGAAATTATATAATCTCTGTAAAATTGTGGTCATTTACTGACATTTTTTCAGTGGACTTTTTGGAGGATCTCGAGAAGTTACGTCCAGCGGCTTTGTTTCATTTTCCCACATTTGTGCACTTTCACAGATATTAAACAGTTAATATAAACTACCATTATTACACATTTAAACCTGAAGAAACACTAAATACACAAAATAAAACAAATCACACTACTTCAATCCTCGCGTTCCCTCCAAAAATTCTACTTTACTGACTACTTTTTTTTATTGCTTAGATTTGTGGACGAGCTCACAGCCCACCTGGTGTTAAGTGGTTACTGGAGTTTATAGACATCTACGAGGGAAATGCGCCACCCGCCTTGAGATATAAGTTCAAGTATAGTTACAGCGGCTGCCCCACCCTTCAAAGCGAAACGCATTACTGTTTCACGGCAGAAATAGGTAGGGTGGTGGTACCTGACCGCGCGGACTCACAAGAGGTCCTACCACCAGTAAAGCTGGGTACTTCGTGTACCTATCCATAGATTAAACATGTCAAGAAAAAAAAAGGCTCATTAAAAATGGTGCGAAAATTCCATTAGCAAGTTTACGTGCTCCAACACACTTCTTCCAAGTTTCCAATGAACGTCGCAACGTCAAACTTTTAATTCCCTAATGAAGCGATTTTGAAATGTGTCACGTACGCATTGAAATGTCACATTTAATTATAAGTTTTGCTGAGTCAGCCTCGTATCTGCGAGAGTGATTTAATACGCCCATACATGTTTGTCTAGGACCTGTTTCAGAGTGAAAGTTTGATTGGCCCAAATATGTCAAAAGGCTTTAGGACACTAGGACGTTTTGTGTAGATGTATACTAGGAATTTCGGATACTATTATGCATTCTTTTCTCTAGAGTTCGACTTATACACTACTAGTGACCCGCCCTCGCTTCGCTTCGGAAACTATAATTTATTATTAATTTCTCCACTATTTAATGGATGTTATTATACATATAAACCTTCTTCTTCAATCACTCTATCTATTTAAAAAAACCGCATCAAAATCCGTTGCGTAGTTTTAAAGATTTAAGTATACATAGGGATATAGGGACAGAGAAAGCGACTTTGTTTTATACTATGTAGTGATGAGAAATGTTTAATTTTAGTGTCTGTGGTGTGTGTACTTTGATACTTTAGTTATACGTTGCTTGTGTTAGGACCTTGTTTTAATGGTAATTTTTTTTAATTGCCTTTGTAGGCTGATGAGCACACAGGCCACCTGATGGTGAGTGGTCACCGTCACTCAATGGACATCAGCAATGCCAGGGGCAGAGCCAAGCCGCTGCCTATCCTTAAGTACTCTCCGCAAGCCTCGTTTGGCGAAGGACATGTCATAGTGCTCAAGAAATATTGTGGAGTTCATTCCAAAGCCGGATGGTACGTGGTAAAAAATATCTTTGGAAACGCGCTGTCGAAGTCCAGATAGATTGTTCCTATCCGCAAAGCCTGGTTTTACCCTTGGTGAGCGACGCATTGCTCGTAGAACGTATGGCCGATGGGGCCAGAAAGTTTTTTTATTTTTTTATTGCCCTTGTATGCAGACGAGCATACGGCCCACCTGATGGTGAGTGGTTACCGTCGCCCATGGACTTCAGCAATGCCAGGGGCAGAGCCAAGTCGCTGCCTACCGCTTAATACTCTCCATAAGCCTCGTTTGAAGAAGGACATGTCATAGCGCTCGGGAAACACCGTGGAGGGGAGATCATTCCATAGCCGGATGGTACGTGGCAAAAAAGATCGCTGGAAACGCACTGTGGATGACCGCAGTGGCTCCAGGTACTATGGATGAGCTCTACTCCGGTGGCGGGCGGTGCGATGGTAAAAACGAGATGCCGGTATCATCTCGAACAATTCCTCAGAGCACTCCTGAGTGGCTCACTTCTTGAGTGGCGACCGTGTACCTGAAGGCGTAGCGTGGGTAGGCCTCCCACAAGATGGACCGACGATCTATTGAGGTGCGCGGATGTCCGCTGGATGCAGGCAGCGCAAGACCGGTCTCTTTAGCGAAGTTTGTAGGAGGCCTATGTCCAGCAGTGGACGTCTGTGGGCTGATAAGAAGAAGAAGAAGAGCAATCTCTCGGGGCTCAGCCAATGAGACATTTCTAACATTTGCCCCGATAAGAGCACTACTTCGATTAATCTACCGCTGAGTCGGATTTACAAAGCAGTCATGTGTTCCAGTTATAAGGTTCGGACTGGCATCCTCATCTCCCTAGGTTTATGGAGTTATTCACGTTGTTGTCCATGGGCCACGGTAAAAACTCAACAACAGATAGGTCACATCTATTTTTAAATACACCTACACGCAATTTAGACGAAATTCAGATTAAGTATATTAGCATTATGTAGTACCACTCGAAAATTCTAGAAGCAGGTAAATATTTTACAAATCTCACTTTGCTTTCCGCGCTATCAAAGTAGAAATTTTACCTTTACTGGTGGTAGGATCTCTTGTGAGTCCACGCGGGTAGGTACCACCACCCTGCCTATTTCTGCCGTGAAGCAGTAATGCGTTTCGGTTTGAAGGGTGGGGCAGCCGTTGTAACTATACTTGAGACCTTAGAACTTATATCTCAAGATGGGTGGAGCATTTCCGTTGTGGATGTCTATGGGCTCCAGTAACCACTTAACACCAGGTGGGTTGTGAGCTCGTCCATACATCAAAGCAATAAAATAAAAAAATAAAATAAAAAAAATTAAAATTAAATTATTCATGTATTTTCTAACTGCCTCTCATAAACAAATGTTTTCGTTGGTAAACCTTAATTACTTGATTTATATTTTGCTAAATTAATATTCAGATCACTGTTTATAATACAATTTTATCTGAAAAATATTCGGAAAACTGTAATTATACTGAGGCCTTAGAACTTATATCTCAGGGTGGGTGGCGAATTTATGTTATAGATATCTACGGGCTCCATTTATCACCAGGTGGGCTGTGAGCTCGTCCATCCAACTAAGCAATAAAAAATAAAAAAAGTTAAAGAGTTAAAAGTTTCAGTTTTTGGTTTCTGATTTAGATCACTATATACTTTTCCATTTATAATTTTTACTAGATAAATTAAGCTTTTAAATGCGGTAATCCGTTTTGAGGTGGAAGGTCTAGGGTAAATATAGTAGGGCTGTGCATGGGTAAGTACGGGTAAGCCGTGTGTTTTGCTTTGAAGGGTCGCGCAGCCGTTATCTAATACAATTGTGATTCCTACGACATGCCTATTTTAGTGGCAGTCACTGAACCAAATTTAGTCACTACTAAATCTGTTTCCAAATATCTCTGTCTGGATACGAACCTGGAATAGACTCTTTTCCGGGTCCCCTGAACAGCAGCTGTGCCCCTGGTAATGCAGATTTCTCGCCAGTACTTAGGGTTCGTTCGTTCGTATGGACTGCTTAAAAATTGTGGTGGCAGTGGTTATTTATTAAGAATAGGCATACCTCTAGATCGCTCTCATAACGGTCAATCTATTAATATTCAGACTTTTTGGCGGGAACGCGAGGAGTGAAGTTGTGTGATTTCTTTTATTTTGTCTATTTAGTGTTTCTTCAGATTTAATGTGTAATAACGGTGGTTTACTAACTGTTTAATATCTGTGAAAGTGCACAAATGTAGGAAAATGGAAAAAGGCCGCTGGACGTAACTTCTCAGGATCCTCCAAAATGTCCACTGAAAAAATCTTAGTAACTGACCACCATTTTACTGAGATTATATTTCATCCCATATCATCTCATCTTATTTCATTTCACTCCATATTATCATTTTTCATAAAAGAAAGAATATACATTTTATAATAAGCCATGACTTAAAGGTCTTAGTTACCAGGTCATAAAATCCCTTAAAAAATTTATTAATATTCAAATATAACTTAGGTATAGACTGACGTTCGCATCCTTCGCTACAGAGATCATTTCGGTGGACTTTTTGAAAGAACACGAGAGCGATAAAATTATATGACCCCATTGATTTCTCTATACATTTATTCTAAGTTCCGTATCATTGTGTTTTTTTTTTATCCATGTAGGCAGATGAGTTTACGGCCCACCTGGTGAGTGAGTGGTCACCGTCGTGCATACTCGTCAGCATTGTCAAAGGCATAGTCAAACTGCTGCTTAATGTTGAGTGTTCTCAGTAAGCCTCGTTTGAAGAACGGCATAGCCCTCGGGCAACACCGTGGAGGGGAGCTCATTCCAAAGTCGACTGCTTTTTTTTATTGCTTAGTTGGGTGGACAAGCTCACAGCCCACCTGGTGTTAAATGGTTACTGGAGCCCGTAGACATCTACAGCATAAATGCGCCACCCACCTTGAGATATAAGTTCTAAGGTCTCAAGTTACAACGGCTGCCCCACCCTTCAACCCGAAACGCATTACTGCTTCACGGCAGAAATAGGCAGGGTGGTAGTACCTACCCGTGCGGTCCCACAAGAGGGTCCTACCGCCAGTAATTACGCAAATTATAATTTACGTGTATAATTTAGGTACGTGGCATAAAATATCTCTGGCAAAGCACTATGTGTGACGAGCGGTAATATTCATGAAAACCTTACTGATATTTAAGTACGTCGGAGAAACCACAATTATTAACACCATCGTCAGACACCGAAGGAGCGAATAGGGTGATCGAGTTAAGAGAAATATTGAATACACTAGTCACGTTTGTTGTCTTAGAACAATCTAGAAATCTTCTCTTGACCTTAGCAAACAAAAACGAATGACAGTTCTTAGGACGGAGGCACCGCTCTTTCAGAAGGCTGATTGGTAAGTGTGTTGGCGTCTACGCGCCTCCATCGGCTAGGCTCTGTCGTAGTACGAACTTAGCCGACGATACCGCAATCATGCTGCCATCTCTCGGGAATCGTACTGCATTTCGTTTAGCTACCAAACTAATGACCGTCTCCGACCAGTATATTAGACCAATATCTTGGTCCCCAGGTGCCTCCGTGAAAGGTCCCTCTGTTAACACAATAAACATGTAAATGCGGTCTCGAATGTTTGTCCCCTTGGACGTCTGCAACTAATACTAAGCAGGATTGTACCTTGATTAACATATAATGTGGAGTGTGGTGCAAGATTAAACAACCTCAGCGTTTTGTAATTACTCTCGCTTGGGTAGCTGACGACCGCAGACTGTTAATACCCAAGGGTGTTTAGTTTAATTGATTCTTTGTTTTCTGTTGACATTGGTTGTGTGATAACAATTTTAAGTGACTTAATCAGGCAGATAATTGAGAAAATAGACTTGATAACAACGAACATTTAGATCTTGTTTACATGTTTCTAGTTTATTTATTGCTTAGATGGGTGCACGAGCTCACAGCCCACCTGGTGTTAAGTGGTTACTGGAGCCCATCGACATCTACAATGTAAATGCGCCACACACCTTGAGATATAGTTCTAAGGTCTCAGTATAGTCACAACGGCTGCCCCACCCTTCAAACCGAAACGCATTACTGCTTCACGGCAGAAATAGGCGGGGCGGTGGTACCTACCCGTGCGGACTCACAAGCGGTCCTACCACCAGTAAAAATCCCGCCTGCGGGATTCGAACACCGGTGCATCGCTTCAACACGAATGCACCGGACGTCTTATCCTATAGGCCACGACGACTTCTGCAGATAAGAAATATTAGTAGTACATAAAAAAGGCGGATCGCACGAGTCGATTTTCGAATATCGGGCCACAGACCCAGTGCGCTTAGTGCGAGTTTTTTAACTACTGGATCGCGTAAAAGTTAACTCAGATTTGTATGAAGCTATGAAGTTTCTCTTCGTTTGCCACTAGGGGCGTTTTTACGCGATCGAGAAGTTAAAAACTCGCATTAAGCACACAAAGGGCTCGACGAGCGAACTAACCCATAGACACAGCCCACTGAGTTTCTCGCCGGATCTTCTCAGTGGGTCGGGTCTCCGGTCCGGTGGTAGATTCTGCGAAGCACTGCTCTTGCTAGGGTCAGTGTTAGCAACACTCTGGTTTGAGTCCCGTGAGCTCACCTACACACGTTAGGGTGAAGCTGAAATAGCCTCTCAAGGCTATCAGCATAGGTTTTTTTTTAATGCCTTTGTAGGCAGACGAGCATCCGGCCCACCTGACGGTAAGTGGTCACCGTTGCTCATGGACGTCAGTAATGCCAGGGGCAGAGCCAAACCGTTGCCTACCATAAAGTACTCTCCGCAAGCCTCGTTTGAAGAAGGACGTCATAGCGCTCAGAAAACACCGTGGAGGGGAGTTCATTCCAAAGCCGGATGGTACGTGGCAAAAAAGATCTTTGGAAACGCACTGTCGATGAACGCAGCGGTTCCAGATAATATGGATGAACTCTGCTCCGATGGCGGGCGGTACGATGATAAAAAGGAAGGTAGGAAAAAAGAAATAAAGAAAGGGTAACGTTATCTTCTTCTTGCCATTATGTTAGTATGTGGGGTCGACTCGACATCTCCACTTTTTCATAGGGCTTCTCAGCACTCACACCGTTATCTCACATGTCCTCTATCACACATTAAATTCAAGGCTATTTTTGCCGTGAAGCAGTAATACGTTTTGGTTTGAAGGGTGGGGCAGCCGTTGTAACTATTCTGAGACCCTTAGAACTTATATCTCAAGGTGGGTGGCGCATTTACGTTGTAGATGTATATGGGCTCCAGTAACCACTTAACACCAGGTGGGCTATGAGCTCGTCCACCCATCTAAGCAATAAAAAAAAAATAAAAAAAGGCTGTTTAGGACACCCCCTCTTCAGGGTACGGTTACCATAGTTTTAAATCTAAACGTTTCCTATAATTTAAGCCACACGTCAAGAGAACGCCCACCTAACAACCCAATGTACTATGAAAACAAACCGCTTATTTAAACTACGCCCTCATTCTGCCTTTGTCAATTTATAATGACCACGAACCAGCGTTTTAGTTAGAATAAGCTTTTTCGACAATTCGCAACGAAAGTTTCATACCTTTGCGAAGAAGGTTAGGCCTTAATATACAATGATAGTTACGAGAATTTTCGGTCAGAGATATGTAAATAATTAATGATTCATGCATTATATTATAGTTTTGTAGTTCATATTCACTTGAAATAATTCGTATCCTAAAGCCTTTATATGGATAAATTGTTGTAATCAAAATGAATAAACCTGGATTTTTTTGAAAGTGTTAAAATTCAAACAGTACTCATATTAGTCATGCTTTTAATATATACGTTGAGAAAACTTGAAATTATATAAAATATATATTATACTTATTTTATATTATATTTATTTTGTATAGTTTCTTCGTTTTGTTATACGCGATCGTGATAAAAGTTCTTGAGCGATAATTATTTCTTATCTTCCCGAGATAATGTTTGCCTTTTTTTACTTTTAGCTTACTTAATAAGATTTTTTAGTGTTTTTTGTGTAATGTAGCCCATTTCTATCTCTATTGCTCTGTAAGAAAATTTTGCTCAACAAAAGTTTTAAAACTTGGGGATCAACACAATGACATTATTATTCAAAACTTATCATAAATTTAAATTGTCTTAGTAAACTAAAACCGCGAGCAAATGTTTTGTAAATTAGAAGTAAATTACAATAATTATAACATTCTACGAAATATTCTGACATTCAAAATCCTGAGAACTTGGAAAAATTAATAGTTGTAGGTCACGTGGAAGGAAGAGAAGTCGAGGAAGATTGCCAACCAGGTGGACGGACATCATCAAGGAGGCCACAAACACCAGCGTCCCGGGCGCCATTAAGCAGGCCGCATGCAGGCAACATTGGAGGAAGCTGGTGCAAAAACTGGACCAAGGTGGTCACGACCCTTAGTGATGAGGAAACGAAAAAGAAGAAGAAGAAGATTCTGACATTAAAACAAAAACGAATAAAACGTCTGACTTGACGAAGCTTCAGAGAATATCGTTTTGAATAAACGGGAGCTTATTGAGGCTTTAAGCAAGGAACAAGCACTCGATCTTATCATGAACGTTTCTGTCCATTATCAACACTGACGACTGTATTAGAATCCATCAGAATGCTAAATTCGGGACGAGATTAACAATTCTGATTCATTAAACTTTAATAACTGTATCCAAAGATAAGACGTTCGTTCCGGGGGACAAAACTGTAGAATAGGGTTGGGGAATCATTGACATGTCAGGACATTTTTTTACATTAAAATCTTTTTTTTCCCCTAACGCAGCCTAAGGGGCTATTTCAGCTATGCTCTGACGGGTAGGTAAGCTCACAGGCTTAACCTGAGATAATTTGCTAACACTAGCTTTAGTAAGAGCAGTGCTTCCCAAAATCTAACATTAAATAAATAAATAAATAAACATTGGATCGGAATTGCAGCCCACTGAGAAGATCAGACGAAAAACCCAGTGGGACACTACAAGCTTCCATGGTACAATTTTACAGCGTTGTACTATATATGTATTAGGCTTTGAATGATGCTTTAAGTGGAATATTTATTTATTTATTTTGCTGTTTAGACGGGCAGACGGTTTCACTTGTTTTAAAGCGGCTACCAAAGACCTTAAATACCAGGACATGGATATCTTTGGATACTTTTACCAGGTTGAAGTCTCAATTTAAATGGCATAACCACTGTCATACCCTAGGAACTCAAACATGAGTGCTTCTTAGTAAATATTTATGTGATGATGTTATTAACCAGTCTGGATTTGTAACATTTACCCCCAGCACTTAAGATAAGGTAGATAAGGAGAGGTGTAAGGTACATAAATAGGCGAGGTTACTTCTGTAGGCACGATGAGTATTTGCGGCATTAGCTTGATTGTTGTCTTATAAAATCTAGTGATCTCAACATCGTGGACTGAAACTTATTGAAGGTGTTTCAAATTTATAGGCAATACTTAGGCGAATAGTTCTTGTGTAGTTTCTGAGCATAAAGCTAAGGTTGTTTCCAGTTTATTTTCAAGTAAACACGAGGTCTTAAGAAATTCCTAAGAAAAGTTAATTCAAAGTTGTAGAACCTTTTTTTTTTAATATCAGAAAGTGTATAATTATGTTGTCTTCTCACGTTAAGAGTTGTCTTATTAAAGCATTTAGATGTATTCGCCATCCCTATTAAATTTTCCATGTTCTAAAATATTCTAAACGAAAATTCTCATTTTATGGTACCATCAAATTTTCAGTAGCTGACTCTGTAAGTATTCAAGTTTCGTCTTTGTCTGTTTGATGTTAATCTCAGATGGTACCATTAAATCCACTTAAGACGTTTCAAGTATTTAATTTTACTTCCTTATTTACATTGCCGTTTAAATGTTCAACATCTTTAGTCTACGCAACCTACTTTTTACTGGTGGTAGGACCTCTTGTGAGTCCGCGCGGGTAGGTACCACCGCCCTGTCTATTTCTCCCGTGAAGCAGTAATGCGTTTCGGTCTGAAGGGTGGGGCAGTCGTTGTAACTATACAGAGATCTTAGAACTTATATCTCTAGGTGGGTGATGCAATTTACGTTGTAGATGTCTATGGACTCCAGTAACCGCTTAACACCAGGCGGTCACAGCCCATCCGTTCGTCCACCCATCTAAGTAATAAAAAAAATCTACCTTCATTTATGTGTGATAATTCTGAGTCATCTTACGAAAACTCAATGGTTTTTTATTTGTCTACGACGAATGATTAACACAGTCTTATGAATTCTTCTTCTATTTTTCAGTTTTCGCTGGAATCTGGGTTTACCGTTTTTTAAGTTCTTGACTTAGCAAAAGTCGCGAGCAAAGAAATGATAAAATTACCCTGGGATTCAACTACGGCTGCACTTTGGTAATGAAAAATGTAACAACTACGACTCCCGCTATTGTAGCGAAATTAAAAATAATTGTAGACATTTCAATATTACTATACATATGTTTTTAAAAACAAAACAAAATAGCTAATAGAAACCCATAGTTTCTCGAGTATCAAAAACGCAAAAAAAAACAAATTTAAAAGAACGTCTTTTGAAATTAGATCTCAGACCTAATATATCTTGAGTAATATGAAAATTAAAATTATATGTTACATAATAATTATAATGTAATACTATAATAAGTAGTTATATAAAATACATTTCCAATGGGCAGAGCAATACGGCTAGTATGGAGTATATGGAGTGATGCATTTATGTTAGGACTTTAATCCTATTTTTCTAAGTTAACGCGTAAATAACATTTGATTATGAATACCACGATAATATCACCTATTAAATGAATAGTAAAACCCACAAGCCTACCTAAGATAAATATTTTCAATTTACAAAAAATAATTTAGCATATAAATCTGAAACATCTAAAGTATTGATGATCTCAACGTGACGTGGAGAAAGGCTGATACAGGCCAGACAAGACATGGCAATGACATGGGCATGACGAAGCTGACACTATTACCTCTGTTTATTTATCTTTCAGAAAAAAAGCCTGTACCTGAATTTAGTTTCTCTCACTCTTTAGGTAGATAGCTTTTCATATGAATTATTATTCGATCCAAAACCGTGTTATATTAATTTAAGGCTACTAAGTTTCTTACAAAATTTCTCCTTAATTAACTTATATATCGAAATTTATCCGAAAGCCAATCAAAACTTTTACAAAACATTAATTAATTATCCAAGGTCGATGCGAAAAATTTACTTCGGTTTAAATTTAATGAAGTAAGATTGAACCCAAAATTTTATATTAATTATTCTATTTAAGATCATTATTTATGTAAAGGCGATCAAAATTTTCCATTGGGATGTCTTTAATGTAGTGTCATTTCGTGAATGTAGATAAAGTTGTAATTATTTAGGGCAGTAACGGCTTAGAGGTGCTCCTATCTTAACTGATCTCCATGAGCATCGGTGACTCCCTCAGCAACTCATGACCCAGTCCGCCATATGCTTATTTACCTACAAAGACATTAAAAAGTTTGGGACTCACACCAACTTGGAAGACATTAACAAAGCTTCCAGAAACCGATTGTACTGATTTGGCGTGTTTTAAACTCTAGAGATATGTCAAGTTGTAACTCAAACAGACACCTATCTGAATTGTAATTAGGTTTATTTCCAAGATCATACCAAAGTATAACAGAGTTTGTAAGTATTGTTTTTAATTTGTTTAATAAGATCGGCTGTTGGATTTAAACGCGAAATAATGTTTTATGTGTGTATATACTTTTGAAGTTAAGTGTGGTTAGCTCAGATAAATTAAAATGTGGTTACGTTGCCACAATTTCTTAAAGGTATAAATGCAAATATCTTTCAAGGTCTCCTCATCACAACACTTCACTTCAAGTTTGCTGCGAAGAAGGGCTTAATTATTCTGTCGTAGTGCTACATTTCACGCGAATCCTTCCCTCAAATATCTGAAATGTCTCCGTTTCCTCGGTACTATGATAATAATAAAATCTTTCTCGCGATTTTATGCATAAGGTAGGACGAATACACATTTTTTTATTATTTTCAAAAGCACTTTCAGGGTTTTGGTTCTGCTCATGGCATTTCTGAAGTCTATGGGCGACGGTAACCACTCAGGATTAGTGGGCCGTATACTCGTCTATAATAAAATAAAAAAATCTATTCATTCGCCACGTCAATCGATTAACCAGTACTCGATTTACGATTTGCAATAAATAATATTTCAGATAAGATTCAGTTGACTAGTTATCTCTTCTTTGTCGTTTCCTCATTAGTGAGGGTCGTGACCACCTTGGTCCAGTTTTTGCACCAGCTTCCTCCAATGTTGCCTGCTTAATGGCGCCCGGGACGCTGGTGTTTGTGGCCTCCTTGATAATGTCCGTCCTCCTGGTTATAGCACGTATATTAAAAACATGGAATATTTGATACAATACCATATAAAATACACCTTTAAGTACAAAGATAAAGGTCGCGTATTAAGCGAAAAGTCATAACGGCCGTCTGGTGTAGTGGTAAGTGACATGGTCACTGCACAAGGGGGTCGCGGGTTCGAATCCCGCCAAGGGAAGATATTTGTATGATAAATATAAATGTCTTTCCAGGGTTATGGGTGTATATTAAATATATGTATGTGTAATGTGTATAATAAAAATATTATATTTATTTCCGGTATCTGGTACTTGTAACACAAGTTCTTTACGAACTTAGCACGGGACCAGTTAACGTGGCGTGATTGTTAGTAAATATTTATATTTATTTTACTTAAACTAAATAGCATTTCACCACTCGATATTATTCAATAAATACAGAAATCTTTACCAACTCGCGGCAGAAATAAAAGAGAAATAGTATCCAATAATGCATTAGAACGACCACCAGAAGTTACACGAACCTTTACGCACGAACCAAAAAACTTTATTCAGAATATAACGTGGCACGCAATACGAGTGACTGCTTTAGGAGCAATGAAAGTGAATGGCTTTATGCAAAACATTCGCGTAACAACGCCCCTGAGCGCGACTTGTTAAGGAATGTTACATTACATGTGTGAAGGTAATCTTTGTGGATCGTTGTTATGGGGATTGTAACATTAAAATTGTACAATAGCACGATGTTGCGCACACGGAAACAGTACTACAGTCATTTCTCGAGCTTTAACTGGCGGTAGGGCCCTGTCTATAATTTTGAGGGGCTCATTTCAAGCCGTTACACAACACAATTAGTACTGAGATAATCTTTGATTGAGATTTAGACCTTATGTCTTAAGGCATTAACGACATTGTATACGTCGGTGATGGCATGACACTGGCTTTAGGCTCCCATAGTTTTACAGCAGTAAAAATAGTCTTTCCACACACCATTATTATACTTTTTTTAACCTATTGCATAGCTTCTATCGCGGGCTTTGAGCGCGGGGACTAAATCAAGAAATTCCGTAACGAAAATAGCCTGACACCCCCACTATGCCTACTATGTAGCTCGCGTTCAACATATTCACACGTTGCGTTCGTGTAGTGTTTGTGAATAAGCGCGCGGCGTGACGTCGCACTGCATGAGCATCATGAAAAGTCTGCCCATCTCTCTCTCACGCGGTCTAGCTTATGAGTGTGAAGGGGACAGTTAATATTTTGCTTTTGGTAATGCTTACAAATATAGCGTGGTCTTATTTTTATTATTGTTTTAATATTAAATTATTAATTACCTAATTGTAATCGCATAAGTTAATAAAAAATGCTTTGCAATAGCTTTACCGCGGCAGGCCCCGAGTGCCACACGTCTTTTTTTTGTTTTTTTATTGCTTAGATGGGTGGACGAGCTCACAGCCTACCTGAAGTTAAGTGGTTACTGGAGCCCATAGACATCTACAACGTAAATGCACCACCCACCCCGAGATATAAGTTCTAAGGTCTCAGTATAGTTACAACAGCTGCCCCACCCTTCAAACCGAAACACATTACTGTTTCACGACAGAAATAGGCGGGGTGGTGGTACCTACCCGCGCGAATTCAAAAGTGGTCTTACCACCAGTAAAATATAGAATAAAATGATATAGGAAGTTAATGCTTTGTGAAATGTTTCTTTTGATAAATGCGTGGCCCTGAGTTCCTTGTCTTCTGTCATTATTCGAAATTATTCAGATGTCTTGCACACATAAATTTCTTTGTAAATTGTATAAAATACATATAAATTATTAAACGTCAGTACCTACTCCTTTAAGTAGAGTTTTAAGTTCTTTGTTCCTTAACTGTCCAAGTTTTCATATTATAAGGAACATCCACTTTAGCCGAAAGTTGTGAACTCATTCAGGGGGCTTGTCCTTTCGCAAATTGAAGTTTTTCTTCTTTGTACGGGTGGTATTCCGGCTCCAAAACAAGTGGCCTCGAAATCCTTTTCAATATTAAACCTGAATGGCCCGAAATTGTGTTAAGTGCCATTAATTAAATAGGCATATAAAACAAAACTCGAACATTAAAGTTGAGGTCTGAAAGTTTTTCTCGAAAGTTCTTAAGCAGGGTCGCTCCTTATTATCCTAGTGCAGTGTGCCATTGTAAAATGGTATTTAGAATGAAGCGAACAAAGCCTGTAATTAATCTACAAGAAAATATGCTTAAAGGGCAAAGTTGAACAATTCTGTATAATGATCTCAATAATTAGTTCTATTAAAGATTCAAATGTTTTTTTATACATAAAAGAGTGTATTTTATTGAAAAAAATAATTCATTCAATTAATTTCCAAAAAACTTCTAATTAAGGAATCACTAGTATTGTTTAGTTACGAAAATATCACACAAAGTAATATAAATTGTGATTTACAAACAGAATCAGTGACATTGAGATATGACAAGGGACGTCAGATGAGGAATCGCTTCAGATAACTCTAACTAATGTTCGAAGCGGTGTCAATCCGACAACCCTACATCAATAATCTGCCCGTTTTCACTCAGATTCGATTCTTGGTCAGTGTAAAATTTGGAAATATTATGCGTACAAACCCTGAGGCCTTACACAGTCCATTAGGGACTGATTTATAGCTGCCCACTAAAAGGGGTCCGAAAGGAATGGTCCTTGGTCCCTAAATATATTATGCTGCATATACATACGCTTCATGGAAATTCTCTTTGGATCATTATTTGCTTTGATCGTTATAATGCAAACATTGCTTGTTTAAGAAGTTACTAAAAACATGAATATTCTGGAAAATTAATTGATCAGTTCGTGCAGTGTTGAGTTTGAACGTGAATTGAGCCATGTCAATTTTGCTATAGCTATCGGTGTATTAGCTTTCAATTAACTGAATATTCCTTTCGTTCTTCGTTTCATTATGATGTCTAAGGTGCTTATCTGATGCGGACTTTTGTTGAAGGTTTGACTAACTTTGAATTCCTTATAATATAATGATCAACTAGATGATGACCGGTTTTTTTTTATATCGCCATCTTGGTTATTTGCCCTCAATTAAGAAAAATAATTCGCCAATAGATGTCGGGAAGAGTTGATTATTGAAAACACGAATAAAACAACATTTTCTGAAAATAAATCGTAGCTAGATCGATTTATCGCCCCCGAAATCCCCTGTATACTAAATTTTATGAAAATCGTTGGAGTCGTTTCCGAGATTCAGATTATAATAATATACTTAACAAGAATTGCTCGTTTAAAGGTATAAATAATAAGAGTTAAGAGCTCACGGCCTAGCTGATTGTAATAGCTGGAACTAATTGACGCTAAGTCAATATCCCTGTCGCTTTAAATAATATATAGTCTAATTCTCAAACTTATTGTAACAATTATTATTCAGTTACCCAGATAGAAAAGCAACTCTCCTTCGCGGTAGAAATAAATCAGAGGTTGATACCTTTTAGCAGTTTCTACCGCTAGATTTTATTTTTTATTTTCTTTATTGCTTAGATGGGTGGGCGAGTTCACAGCCCACCTGGTGTTAAGTGGTAACTGGAGCCTATAGACATCTACAACGTAAATGCGCCACCCACCTTGAGATATAAGTTCTAAGGTCTCAGTATAGTTACAACGGCTGTCCCACCCTGCAAACCCTTTTTTATTTTTTATTATTGCCCTTGTAGGCAGACGAGCAGACGGCCACCTGATGGTAAGTAGTTACCGTCGCCCATTGACTTCAGCAATGCCAAGAGAAGAGCCAAGCCGCTGCCTTCCATAACAAAAGAAAATAATTTCAAAAGAACAGAATTCAATTTGTTTTTAAAATGAATAAAACTCAAATTACGTGAGATTTTATATATAGTGATGACGTTAATGTGACAATGCCTTGATACGACACCATTCTTTGATTCCAAACACAGAAAGAACATTGGTGCTTGTGAAAAGCCAATTGCTATACAGCACTTCACAAACCAAGACCAGTTGTGTCACATAAAGCTACCGACAAATGAATAAGGAACTATAACTTAAGTTTTCAAACATAATTAACGTCTTCACTTGCAACTGTATTCCGGAGTACGGCTGGCTACGTTCCCTGGAATTACTTGTTCAACAATGTTTGACAAATTGAAGGCAGGTTTCCGTTTGAGAATACCGAATCGCTTCTTACTTTAAACATCGCTACGGAATTTCTTATCAAAAACGTAATGTAATTCGTCTGCTTCTAGAAATTTCAGTTCGTTCAACCCTTCTTACAGACATTGTTTGATACAGTCAAAGTACTTTTAGCTCTCATTTATGTTTGTTAACTAGTACTTCTACATTTATATACTTAGGAAATACTTTTTTTTTTTTTTATTGCTTAGATGGCTGGAACTTTTGGCAGTAAGGGTTGCACGGGTACTCCGAAAGTAATTGTTCTGGATAATACGATTTGCTACATTGAAACAATGAGCAAATTTAGAAGATGTTAGTACCGCCTTTTCTGATTTAGTTTACTAAGTTTTTTATTTTATTTTTATTGCTTAAATGGGTGGACGAGCTCACAGCCCGCCTGGTGTTAAGTGGTTACTGGAGCCCGTAACCATCTACAACGCAAATGCGCCACCCACCTTGAGATATAAGTTCTAAGGTCTCAAGTATAGTTAAACAGCTGCCCCACCCTTCACGGCAGAAATAGGTAGGGTGGCAGTACCTACCCGTGCGGACTCACATGAGGTCCTACCACCAGTAAAATATTTGGTTCTTTCCCGACTAACGTCCGAAATGAGTTGAGCCGCAAATCGCCAAACAAATAATAATGTTAATAAAAACTTTGTAAAAACTCTATTCTAAAAATTTGGATGTAGTTTTTAATTTATTTTATTAAATTATTTGTATTTATATTCCACTCGTAGCTACAGCGCCCGTGTAGATAACATTAAGTATGTGTTCAGTGCACCGATACTTATAACTCGAACGGTTCAGTAAGACAAGGCTCATCAGTGAACACCGTGCCCTGAATGAAAATACTCGATTTTTCATATAGCGTTCAATGTGTTACACTGAAAAGAACAAAAGTTGTATTTTAAATTATGGGATACAAAAGGAAATTTGTAAAAAAGGAAAAGAAATGCTACGCCGGTAAGAGTAACGCTATCTATCGCAGAATAGCCGAGACGGACATCAAAGGAACTAGTAACGCCGAGAAGTACAACGCCATCTATTGTCAGACAGCCGAAACACACATTGAATCTATTCGACTTGCCCAGAATGCTCTCGAAAAATCTAGGGATGTCGTATCGATTATAAAAGCGTTGCAGAGATGGCACGCAATCAGTTAGTAATCGGAACTACTCGAAGCGAAACACCAAACTATGGAGCGATGCACCGGTGTTCGAATCCCGCAGGCGGATACCAATTTTTCTAATGAAATACGTACTTAACAAATGTTCACGATTGACTTCCACGGTGAAGGAATAACATCGTGCAATAAAAATCAAACCCGCAAAATTATAATTTGCGTAATTACTGGTGGTAGGACCTCTTGTGAGTCCACACGGGTAGGTACCACCGCCCCGCCTATTTTCTGCCGTGAAGCAGTAATGCGTTTCGGTTTGAAGGGTGGGGTAGCCGTTGTGACTATACTGAGACCTTAAAACTATATCTCAAGGTGTGTGGCGCATTTACGCTGTAGATGTCTATGGGCTCCAGTAACCACTTAGCACCAGGTGGGCTGTGAGCTCGTCCACACATCAAAGCAATAAAAAAAAATAAAAAAACATCAGCTGAAGCGAAGCGGAAGAATTGAATTGAGAATTTTTAAGTGTTCTAAGTATTAATACAGTTCCAATTTATACTTCGTTACGATTTTTTTTTATCTCGAACCCCAGCGCGTAACAGTAATTTTATTTTCTCCGAACGAAAATTCTATTTACCTAATGCCAATAAGTTAACTGTATGATTTTACGCTCGTATTTGTAGTGCTTCAATTAGCTGTTCATTTCCAATTACCGCGAGTACACATTGGATATGTACACGACGTAAGTGGCTGAGAGACTAGCACCTAATTCGATAAACGTAATTAGATTTACCATGTTTTTTGGAGCTTTTGTTTGAAGATAATAATATGGCTGGGAACTGATCACGCACTCTCATCTGGCCCCAATTTAGGATTCCCATCTGCTATGGGTACCACTGATGTATGGGTAAGACTGACAAACACACCTATATATGTCGGCGCGTGTTTTTATAAACCATTAGTTCATGACTAATAAAGATGGGACGACAAACAACACGTGCAAGCATTCATCGAAAACAACACGTGCAAGATAAGAGTCGTAAACAACATCTTGCCACCACGATACCTTGCTATAAAAACGCTTCGTTGTTATCTCTCGAGCTCAGAAGCGAGCGAGTCGCCGTGTCAGACGGAACGCTCCTGCGTAATATACGCTCTGAGTTAATATTTCTGGTTTTATTGACTTACGAAGACCGCCCGCTTACCATGTCGCTACCCGAAAGTGGAAATACTCCAACATATATGTATGTTTAAATATATACATAATTAACACTCAGACAAAGAGCAAATAAGCTCGATGGTAAGACCTCTTGTGAGTTTGCACGGGTAGGTACCACCACCCTGTCTATTTCCAAACTTGTGAGAACGAAGACACGACCCATTTTTGAAATTTTGGAAACCATAATATCATGATTGTGCAGTAGAAATAATTGCAAGATAACAATAGCTCTCACAGGCTCTTGAAGGCTTCCCACCTAAACTAAACATTGCACAACGGGCGCATAAAACGACTTACACTTAAATTATCTTGCAGGACATTGAATTACGAAAGGGTCAGGACGAACAAAAGAACTCTTAATAGGATTTCCGACACGAAACCCTATTATAATGAACGAAGGAAAATAAACAGGCAGTAACAAAACGGAGTTTTGGCAGTAAGGGTTGCATGGGTACTCCGAAAGTAATTGTTCTTGATAATACGTTTTGCTACATTGAAACAATGAGCAAATTTAGGAAATGTTAGTACTGCCTTTTCTGATTTAGTTTACTAACTTTTTTTATTTTATTTTTATTGCTTAGATGGGTAGACGAGCTCACAGCCCACCTGGTGTTAAGTGGTTACTGGAGCCCATAGACATTTACAACGTAAATGCGCCACCCACCTTGAGATGTAAGTTCTAAGTCGCGTCGCGAGAGCATCGATTTCCCAGGATTCGACTGATGCATGATCACGACCACTCTGACAAGAGTACAACTGGGAAGAGAGATAGATACTTGAGTTACTTACTGGTGGTAGGACCTCTTGTGAGTCCGCACGGGTAGATACCACCACTCTGTCTATTTCTGCCGTAAAGCAGTAAAGCGTTTTGGTTTGAAGGGAGGGGCAGCCGTTGTAACTATACTGAGACCTTAGAACTTATATCTCAAGCTAGGTGGCGCATTTACGTCATAAATATCTATGGGCTCCAGTAACCACTTAACATCAGGTGGGCTGTGAGCTCGTCCACCCATCTAAGCAATAAAAAAAATACAAAGGAAAATCGGTTGCCATTCTTTTGTCTCGGTTAGCTTTAGTTACTATTCAATTAATGGATGTCGCGTCTACTCAAGACGGTAAAATAAAAAAATAGGGACTTTTTTGTAAATTTATTATTTCAATAACAATATACTTTAGCTGTTTTTTTAGGCTCGATAATCACCACCATGTCTTTTGGTGGGAGTCTTAGACTACGACTGACGTTTTGACTCTGAATTGTTATTGCTGTCGAATACAGACATTTACTGATAGTAAGACGTGGTAAGCTGTGGTGATAGAATGTAGACATTTTTTTCGATTTGAGAGGCGGAAAAAATTACCGTTCACCTCCATGTATTAAAGTGGAGCATATATTTTAATGTTGTTATAAGTTGTGATCTAATAGGCTAACCTTTAGACATAATTATTGAGAGCATAAAATTCAGAATAGTTTTATAGATTATAGTGTTTCTTTAGGTTTGTTCTTGACTCCATTGAAAATGTCAAAAATAAAACATACATAAGTAGGTACATAACATATTTCCGAAATTATTTAATTGATAATACTAAAGTTAGTGTTATCAATAAAATATTACAAACAGAGGAGAAAAATGCTACTAAACTACTTCGTCTTTGCTCTTTAAAAAAAAAAGGCAGCCATTATTACACTGCATTTTTAAATCAAACTTGGATCACATACTCGTATGAATGGATCTTATCTCAATCTTATGTGATCACTTGACATTAGAAATAGGCACAAATAAAACCGATTTTTTGGTTTACTCGGAGAAAATACTGACTAAGATAGATTTGCGGACAAAATTTCCACCTTGTCATCTCATCTAAAAACTTTTCAACAGATCTATCTAAAAATTCGAAGAAAAATTCCCAACAATTTTCCAAGGAGATAATATCATTATCGTTACGGCCATCGTGATCAAATTATTGTAGTTTGGGGAATTGCCACTCCGAGCCGTCTTCAAGACTCGGTGCGATTTAGTTTATGACCTATTCGTCTTTATCTTTCAAAGTTTTTTTATATGTAACGACACCACTCAACTTGCCTGGGTCAATGGCAATATAGGGGACGTCGCAAAATACATTTCGCTGCGATTATCTTTTATAGCTATTTGTTAATTTATTCTAAATTTCACGTTGGATTCCTGCGATTGAACGGATAGTAATTGATAGCCAATGTTGTTGTTAGGGTCACCAATGTTGTTATTAAGCAATGTTAATGTTATGTGTTGGATGTTGCAATGTTATGAAGACGGTTGGGTGTTTAATCTCGTCGAAAACTCGTCGAACCAAACTGCGACGTATATTTATTTATCAAACGCTTATTTGGCAAACGCACCCCAAACAATTTGAAGGGGGTGACTCTTGGGAGCCTTGAATACGGTACTGGTCACGCGTCTGTTGGTACTGTGATCTCGGAGTGACTGTGTGTGTTCTTCTAGTCCGTTTGGCTTTGGCGGAGTGACTGATGAGCGGGGTATATGAAGGCTTAATCATCTCAGCCTGTTGACTGTCCACTGCTGAACATAGGCCTATCCAACTGATGTCCAGTGCGGCCGGTCCGTTGCCACCTGCATCCAACGTGACCCAGCAATTTTCACCAGGTCGTCGGTCCATCTGGTAGGTGGACGTCCCACACTGCCTTTGCCAGTACGTGGTCTCCATTCGAGGATCTTTCTGCCCCATCGATTTCTGATTCGGTCTCGTAGAGTAATTAAGGCAAATAATGAAGGATATTAATGAAGGCTTAGACTGTGATTATTCACGTCGCCCGTTCGTGTGTGTCCCTGCAGCCGAGTATTCATGGATACCAAGCAAGTGATTTTTTAAAATGCTAAAGATCGACTCGTCAGACACAAACATTTAGGCGGCTATTTCGTTCCTGTTCGTAATGTATATTCACATATACCATAGATACTATAATGTGATGTAACAGATAATAGAAACTATCATACATGACAAAAATGAGTAGATAGTCAAACGCTTTGTAGGCCCGCCGTGAAACAATGATATGTCACGTTTCCATGGGCGAGGTATATAAATATTATTTAAATACATAATTGTAAATAGGCATGCTTTAATAAAAACCGACTTCAAATAGAAAAGATATTCCAAAACAAATTAATATACACTAAAAACAATAATCATCGAAATCGGTTGGCGTGATATTGAACTATTGAGTTATTCATCTATTTGTCGCGCACGTACTTAATACAAATCTAAGACTTGTATAGTTTTCTCATGGATACTATTATTAGAACTGGATTAAATTGGACCACACGGGAAGCGTCAACTTTCTAATAAAAAAGAATCATCAAAATCGATTCACCCAGTCAAACGTTATGAGGTTACAAACATAAAAAAACATACAGTCCAATTGAGAACCTCCTCCTTTTTTGAGGTCGGTTAAACACTGAATCTAAATATCTTATCTCAAGGTAAGTGGAGTATTTACATTTTGTTTGTTCTTCAGCAAAAAAGGAATATTCAAAGATCGTACAATCGTAATAAGGAATATTCAAGATTACGTATCTTACAAATATATCATAATATTTTGTATGGTTGTATTCAGCAAATTGTAAATGTACGTATTAAATGCACATGCTGCTGTAGTTTCATGGAAAATTGTTTGGCTCGTGTCCAAGGCTTGAATTGGGGCAGTAGTCAGTCCGTTTATTAGCCTAGGTGCTAAATGATTCTGGGCCAGCGCTCTCAAAATCTTGTGATAAAGCAATTAATAGGTTAGATTTTGTTTTTTTTTTGTTGGAATTCTTTTTTATGTTTTGTGATGGTAGGAGAGTCCAAATTCTACATGGTATTGACTAGTTATCGTAGGCCATAGATGTAAAAACATGAATGCCGTCGTGGTCTAAAGGATAAGACGCCCGGTGCATTCGTGTTGAGCGATGCACCGGTGTTCGATTCCAGGTGGGTACCAATTTTTCTAATGAAATACGTACTTAGCAAATGTTCACGACTGATTTCCACGGTGAAAGAATAACATCGTGCAATAAAAAGCAAACCCGCAAAACTATGATTTGCGTAATTACTGGTGGTAGGACCTCTTGTGAGTCCGCGCGGGTAGGTACCACTACCCTGCCTATTTCTTCTGTTAAGCAGTAAAGCGTTTAGGTTTGAAGGGGACAGTCATGGTACTATAATTGGCATAATGGCATTGGTTTTGTAGATGTCATTGGGCTTCGGTAACCACTACACTAGATGAACTCGTGCCTTACCTACGCAATAAAATAATAACACTTCAGGATACGAATTGAATCTGAATTCATTAAAAATTCAACTCAACTTCGATCATAGGTCAGTCGGTTAACTTTGGTTATAGTTTGGTCAGGTACATGAAAGACGCTGGTCCTTTGTTTAACTGCTCATGTGCAAAGAAAATATTAACATAGTCCACTTTTCCATGTAGATGCAAAAACAGTAAACGCCAGGCCCCTATATAAATCCCCCCCCCCCTCCGCATAATATTTCAATTCCTGTACACTTGAGCCATCGCATTATGCGAGCGTGGCGTATTCGTGAGAAAAATTGCATATAACGTCCACCATACAGTAGAAGTTTCCAGAATTATGGCCAAAAGGAAAATAATTTGAATATCGCTAAAATATTAGCCACAGTATATTCCGAAAGTTCTGTGGCCTTTAAAGTTTTCTTTCTAAAGTATGCTCCGTGCGATAAAATGTGAATTTTTTTTGAAATTTTCCCATGCTGTTCTTGGGAGTTGTTGAATCGAAAGAATGATTGGAATCATTATTGCCTTGATTTTTTATTTATTGTTTTAACATATCTATTCATATCCAATAGAAAATAATTTTGAGATTTAACAATTCAACGACTGGCCTGAAGTCAACAATGAGAATAAGTACAATTAATTTCTTTGATTGGCAACAGAAACGTTGCTATAAACTAATAACCATACGAACCATACTATATATACTATACTACGATATAAGGTCCCCTTTGTCATGATGTCGTAATTCCAAAGAGTATCCCTGCAACCTTCCAAGATTATTGGGATACTTGGAGTCGACATGTCGAGCGATATCCAATTTATGATATTGATTTAATTCTCACTAAATCGGAACTATTTCACTATCCGTATTTTAAATGTATAATATTTTTTGACATCAACTGTATACAATATTTGTTGTACATCTGCATCAAAGACACATGGAGAGCGCTAGGCCTTATAGTGGCAATCGAAATTGGGATCTATTGGACAAGAGTTACAGTCTACGGCTGAATGATGCAGAAGCAGAAGTACTAGCTCGATTATACCAATGTCGATCTAGTGAATAGGCCTACAAATAATAATCTTAAGCTGTTTAAATCGTAATATTCCTTGTAATTTGTTGTAACTGAGATCGAGTAACATTTGTCATTATTATTTCTTGATTAATTCATTTATCATATAGTAAAGATCCATTATGATAAACCAGGCTTTCAAAGAATGTTTCTATATACATTATTTAATCTCTTGACGGCCACATTACTCGGTTAACTAAAACGGTAAGGCATTAGCAAATGTTCACTCAAATTTCAAAGACAAGTAAGCCTTGAGACTCGAGAGCATATTGACGAAAAAGCACCTTGTAACACAATAAAGCAATTTAGACCGGCGTGTAAGATTCGAGATGATACCATAATATCTTTCACTAAAAAAAACCTCGAGCCAAACACAACAGGTCTAATATATTATCGCAGCAGACAGCTATTACCTTTTGTGGCACAAATAGCGCGTCCCGAAATTTATAGCAGCAAGAAAAGACAAGTGTTTTATAGAAAATTGTGGATTAGTTTATTTGTGATAGCTCTAGTTCATAAATATTGTTACGCGCTGGGGTTCGGGATAAATAAATGTTCCACCAAAGTACAACTTAAAACTGTATTAACACTTAGAACACACATAGAACACTTTAAAATTTTTAATTCACTTCTTCCGCTTCGCTTCAGGCGATCCGTTCGCTGTTTCGCTTCGAGTAGTTCCGATTACTAACTAACTGCGTGCCATCTCTGCGTGCAACGCTTTTATAGCCGATACCACATCCCTAGAATTATCAAGAATATTCCACACATTTCTAGTATTGTGTTTCCGCTATCTGGCAATAGATCGCGTTGTACTTCTTGAGCGTTCTAGGTGCTACTAGAACCTTCGATATTCGTTCGACTATTCGGCGATAGATGGCGTTACTCTTACCGGCGTAACAATATAATAACTACAGACACGCGATGTTGAGTTCATTTATGTCATTTTGTTAAAATGATACATATATCTTTAAATCACATGGCTCTTAAATTTCGAAACTGTCGGCGGTGGAAAAGCCGCAATTTTAATAAAGTACGTGGATTGCACAAAATAAACCTAGTGATAAATAAATAAATAAATATTTATTAACAATCACGCCACGTTAACTGGTCCCGTGATAAGTTCGTAAAGAACTTGTGTTACAGGTACCAGATAACGGAAATAAATGTAAGATTTTGATTATACATATATGTACATATATTTAATATACATCCATAACCCTGGAAAAGACATTTATATTTATCATACAAATATCTTCCCTTGGCGGGATTCGAACCCGCAACCCCCTTGTGTAGTGAGTGACCATGTCACTTACCACTACACCAGACGGTCGTTAAACCGACCTTATCTTAGATTAAACAGAGCAGTGCATCTCAAGTGAGTTTTCATTTGATAATCATTTAACAAAACTAGTGGTCGCCCAGTGATCAAAGCTCAACAATAATTAGTTTAAATTATAAGTTTGAACATTATTATGATTCTATTGTCACATTCCTATAATAACCATTGTTCTATGATCACAGATTTTACCAAGGTTACACTATAGACAAAAGATATTAAAGACAAACAATATTAATCTATTCTCAATTTGACCACAGACTTTAATAATAAACAAAAGCGTATATATGCGTGTCAAATGTATGATATTGTGTGTAATGTTTTTTCTATGGACTCTATGTATTTTATATGCATAAAATTAGCATTTTGCAGTCCTAAACTATAAGTGTGGAAAAATTCATAGTCCTCCGTCCGCGCAATTTTCGTAAAAAGGTGTACAAAGTTTTTGCTTCACGTATTAATATTTAGATGAAGGCCACAATATTATATGACGGAGGATGGATGCCAAAATTTATCTTTCCGTACCCGCGCTGACATATATTTTGACATTTACTAGATATTTGTACTGCTTTTCCTCACTAATTTCTAGTGCCATCTGCACATATTATGAAGTTAATTAAGATAAGTAAAGAAAAACTATTTGAAAAGTAAAATATTATGCTAATTAAAGTATATCTTTCGGAAACGTATTGCAATGCTTACTGGTGGTAGGACCTCTTGTGAGTCCGCGCGGGTGGGTACCACCGCCCTGCCTATTTCTGCCGTGAAACAGTAATGCGTTTCGGTTTGAAATGTCGGGGCAGCCGTTGTAACTATACTTGAGACCTTAGAACTTATACGCTTTACGCTGTAGATGTCTATGAGCTCCAGTAACCACTTAACACCAGGTGGGCTGTGAGCTCGTCCATCCATCCAAGCAATAAAAATAAAAAGTTGATTTCATTCTAAAAGATACATCTAAGCTGGTAGCATCTGATGGTAAATCAGTACTGAGAAAATGATTAAACAGGTTTTTGACTTTCCTTAAATAGCTATATCGAAACAAATAGCAGAATTTTATATTTGCAATCATTTCGTTCGTGTATTACCTGTAGAATTGATTCGGAACTCGTTGCTGCGGGCGTCTGGTATAGTAACTTCCCTCTCCGGGGAACATGATTCGATTTTTCATGTTCCGAATGGCTCCATGCCCTAAAAATTGTCTGCAGGTAAAATTGGATGTGCTTAAGATGGATAGAGGATTCGTTGCGGCAGACAAAACTTGGAAAGATAACAAGTGTAGCCATGACGTGAAACTGGATCAATGGAGATAGAATATCTGAAAATAGTTTTATTTATACTTTGTGGTTTTGTCTTTAAGTTTTGTCTTAAGAAAATCAACAATAAATATCTCAAAGAATAAATTTTAATTCATTAAAACTATGTGGTCGAAAAAAAAACATATTATTTAAAAAAATATGTTAGTATGCACCTGAAATTCATCCTTTTCTTACTGTGAAAAAAAGAGTAGTCAATCTTTACAGTTCCTTATCGTTTTGTAGAAAAATGTAACAGATTGCAAAGAGTACCCTACGAATAGTCATTAGGCGATCAGTATTATGACGCGAGTATTTCATGAGAGGATAACATCCTCATCAGAATAACATCGTGTAATAAAAATCAAAACCCGCAAAATTATAATTTGCGTAATCACTGGTGGTAGGACCTCTTGTCAGTCCGCGCGGGTAGGTACCATCACCCTGCCTATTTCTACCGTGAACCAGTAATGCATTTCGGTTTGCAGGGTGGGATAGCCGTTGTAACTATACTGAGAACTTAGAACTTATATCTCAAGGTGGGTGGCGCATTTTACGTTGTGGATCTCTATGGGCTCCAGTAACCACTTAACACCAGGTGTGCTGTGAGCTCGTCCACTTATCTAAGCAATAAAAAATAAAAATAATTAATAGCTCTCTATGAAGTGGTATTCTGCACATGTAAAATTAGAAACCGTGATGTATTTTGAAAACTTTCTTATATCTCGTTTATGATATAATAATTAAACTGTAATTTAAAGCACTCATCACATTATATTGCTGTGAATTTGGAACTGTTACGAAACTCCGTGAGTCTTTAGCAGGGAAATTTTGTATCCATTTGTACCTAAAATGATGCTAAAAGTTTTCGCAAGTGACAAACTGTATAATTAAAACAAGGGATACGCATCAGCCGCAAGGTAATTAACTATTCAGAGCTCAAAGCTTTTTCGAAGGATCCGGTGACGGTAGACCCTAATGCTCTGAGTACTTTATATTGGTACGATGCGTGACAGTAACTTTATTGTTTCTGCTACAAAGAGGTCAATTGCTTGGACTTGAAGTGTAACGGAGGCATTACTTTAGTTGGAACTTTTAACTTATTTTTCAAGAGGTCTATTGCTTGAAGCTTCTACCAATGTCTTATGATTGGCAATTCTATTGGTGTGAGCGGTGGATGCTTAAGGTATTTGCTTGTGTAAAATATGCCCATCAAACTCTTGTTCAACAATAAAAAACCCATTCCCAAAGTGTTTTTGTCAGCTTATCATAAAAAATATATTTTTTTAATCTAGAAAGCAGAGTGATCTCGTGGCCAAACAGGTATTTAATGGTTACTAGAGCCTTTAAGCTCTAATCATCATGGGTCATGATATCGGCATGGTATTGAAGTGTCAGATAGGATACCTCACCTCATACCACCTCCAGCAGGTGGCTCGCATGCTGTACAAATATGCAAGGGTAAACAAAATTCGCTGGTCAATACTTCTAACGCATGACTGCTTCGTGTTAGAAATAGGCAAGATGGCGGTATCCGTCCAAGCTACCTAACAATAGGGCCAATAACTCAACCCTATCTCCACAGTCAATACCAAATTAGGCTAATTAAACTCACTGGAAGTTCGGAACGGCGTGTTTACTAACGACTTGCATAGTCGACGGTACGAATTGAATTTCCGAATTAATAGCCGGCTCCAAACTTTGGTGAGCAAGGAAATGATTAATAGTTGCGTATGTCTTCGTTCGCTGTTGTATATCGTTCCAAGCCGCTTGAAATTTATCGACATTCGGAAATACTGACTAGTGTGACAGCTGCGATCTATATGGACTATATATGGACAGGCCATTTACAGACAGATTCTAAACTTTAGTGCACGATATACCAAATAGGTGACACCGAAACTAGAGACTAGAAAGAGTCCAATATTGGTAGGGATGTGATTTGATTTAATAACCCGCCTTTTTCTGCTAGTTAGCATCCATACTCTCCGGGGTATGACGAGTGGAAGATGGGGATCAAAATAGTCTATAGTTACTTTGAGTCCACACGGGCAGGTACCACCGCCCTGCCTATTTCTGCCGTGAAGCGGTTGTACTTTAAAAACAGAGACCTTAGAACTCATACCCTAAGATAGGTGGCGGAATTTACGCTGTAGATGTCTATGGCCTTAAAAATTGGAAAACTTTAGCGAGTGATCCAGATATACAAACACAGTTTTAATCCGGTCCTTCGGCTAGGCCGTGTATACCAAATCCTAGTACTCCAACCCTCGGGGGCGTTTTAATATCACGAAAGTAATCATTTCTTCTGTGAACACTAGAACAGTGATTGGGGATAGTTGTTACTATCAACTATTGTGCTATTGTCCATGTCAGTGACCACTTATGTCGTAAAACACAAAATTAAATTACTATTATGCTGGTAGGGCGCATTGTATGTGCACGAGGGTGGATTCAACATAATACATATTTTTTTGAAAAGCAATCAAATATTCCGAGTTGAAGAGAAGGGATGGAATACATTTGAATTACGATTTCTATTATGTCTCAAAATTAATGGCGGCTTTCACATTGTGATGTCTATGAACTTAACCACCCACTTAATGTCAGATGGACCGAGAGCTAGTTTATTCAACACGCACAAAAAAAATGTAATGATTTGCTAATCTCTTTGAAATGCCTGGAGCATTGTTCTCCATTTTTTACCGGATACATACAATAATCTTGAATCTTTTATTTTTATTATTATAAGTAACTCACTATTATTATGTTCCTATTGTAATGCTCTTTCAATGGCGTCTCTTAAAAAGTAGTGTCTTACTTGGCGCTGACATTATGTATGTTTTTAAACTTTATCATGCCTACGTACTTATATCAATTAGTTCGCTTATTATTTCAATTACGAACGCTTATTTTACTTAAATTAATAACTACCCACTCTTTAAGTTAATCAGCTCAAAACCGAAGTCGTCGTGGTCTAAAAGATAAGACGTCCGGTGCATTTGTGTTGAGTGATGCACCGGTGTTCGAATCTCAGGCGGGTACCAATTTCTTAAATGAAATACGTACTCAACAATTGTTCACGATTGACTTCCACGGTGAAGGAATAACATCGTGTAATAAAAACGAAACCCGCAAAATTATAATCTGCGTAATTACTGGGGGTAGGACCTCTTGTGAGTCCGCGCGGTTGGGCACCACCACCCGGCCTGTTTCTGCCGTGAAGCAGTAATGCGTTTCGGTTTGAAGGGTGGGGCAGTCGTTGTAACTATACTCGAGACCTTACATCTCATATCTCAAGGTGGGTGGCGCATTTACGTTGTGGATGTCTATGGGCTCCAGCAACCACCTAACACCAGGTGGGCTGTGAGCTCGTCCACCTATCTAAGCAATAAAATATAAAATAAAAAAGACTTAGATACTCAATTCCTTAGCTGTCTGTACCATTCTTTCCAAAGTGAGTGAATTAAGACTTTACCGAGAAGTCGTTTAGTCAGCCGAACACGCCAGGGCCGGAGGGGACGTTCGAAGCTTTAAAGGAAAAAATCTGAAACATCATTAGTTGAGGTGCCTTTGAGGAATAAATACCATTTTTTTTTTTTTTTTTTTTTTTTTTTTTTTTTTTTTTTTTTTTTTTTTTTTTTTTTTTTTTTTTTTAAATCTAAAATAGATCCGATCGCAGGGATTTTAATATGATTTGTAGACTATTTCGATTAACACTTGTGTTTCTCGAAAGCGCCAGTTAATTTTAGCTTACCTATGCTGTCTTTAGTGATGCTCTCTGAGGAGCCGAGACAGGATGAGATGACACAAGATCGCGAGGACGAAAATCGTGGATGAAAATGGTCATGACCAATATTTATACGCAACACGACAGTCGGATGCTGTCTTTGACAAAAGGCCCGTCTGTTGCAAAATATTCCAGCTCTTTGTTTTGGAGGGCCGTTCAATGGTTATAGATTAAAACGAAGACTTAAATCTCATGCCTTATTCGTGTAATGATACATATGTGCTGTAGTGAGCATTTTCTTCCCTAATCGAACCATCTACAGGAAAAAAATGCACACACACTTAGGGCTCGATTATGAAATTTATATTGAAAACCGAATTAATTAAATATTACGTCCATACCACCTACTAGATGGACCGACGACCTAGTAAAAAGCGCTGGGTCTCGTTGGATGCAGGTGGCAATGGACCGGTCGCACTGGAAATCTATTGGAGAGGCCTATGTTCCGCAGTGGACGGCGATAGGCTGAAATGATGATGATGATGACGTCCATACCAGCATCAAAATTTTCCTTGTTCGCTCTCCTATATTTGTGAAATAATGTAGTTGGTTCTCGAGTTCGTCCTACAAACTGTACAATAATAACAAAACTATCATCTATAACACTCATGATATAAAATACGACGGTGGAAGTTGTTATCTATGAGTCTGGTCTCGTCAAACTGCAATAAACAGAACAGTAAAGTTTGGATTTATTTTGTTTACCCCGGAACGTTTCTGATATTAAGCGCGTTTCTGTTCCTTCCTTGATCGCATTTTTGATGCGGGTTTTTGGAAAGCAGCTCTTTATGGGACGATGCGGAGAGGGAGAGGGAGAGGGAGAGAGACTAAACCGGGAAAAAACGTCCGTAACGTAAGATTTTTATTAGTAATGCACACAGCGTACTCGTTAACTTTGTAGTAACGTACAAACAATAACATATTTTTTTATAAATCATTTATTTTTAACAAAATAAAGTTGATGGCTTTGTTAAGTATTTTTGTTTTTTACCAATAAAAAAATCATAATAAAAAATGTATACCCGAATAATTATTTTCTTTATACCTCGAATAGAAATTAAAATTAATATTTTTATAATAAGGAACTTCGTTCCTATCCGGTGTCCCACGTCACCACATATCTTTTTTATTTTCATTTTGGATCCCCAACCCGGATCACGACTGACCAGGTTATTTGATGTCATTTCCAAATCAAAATCATATATTTAAACTTAATTTTGGACCTAAATCACCCTCAGAGATCATAAGCCTTATAGGGTAACAAACATGCTACAAAGGCATGAAATGGACCTCAATTGTGTTCTGTAACAGCTATGTATCAGCGTAGTATGCTATTACACGTACATCGTACACAGAATGCTCCCCATTCTCTGGTAAATTTTATAGTTAGCTTAACTACTATCCACGGGAAAATATAAACTATTTTAGGCTGATAACAGAGGGTCGAAAATACGATACAATTTTAGACAATAATACTTGAAGGAGAAAAGCGTGATTGTAGGTTATTTTCACGGTCAAAATAGGGGAAGAGGTAGACCTAAGAAAAAATTGATGGATTGCGTGAAAAATAATATGTGTAAAAGGGAAGTGAGCGAAGAAATGGTATAAGATAGATGAATATGGAAGGAGAAAACATGTTGCGCCAATTCCAGGCGACGGGCAGGAGAATGATGACGATGATGATGTTCATATTCAAAATATATTACATCACGACTATTTCTTGGTTTTAAAATTTCATATCTAACTCCTTATTCCTGATTTCCAAATTTCGAGTATTATTGATAGTCGCATCGTTAGCCTGCATAGATCTGTGAGCTCTACCGTCTTAGCTAATAAAATAAGTCAGACCTCTCAAACCACAGGAACTTTTCTGTATAATCATAAAGTTTTGCTCCATATACATCTACGGATGCCTATAGCAGTATACACAGTATATCTACCTAGTCAGGTCATAAGTATTGTCACACAGCAAAAACTTTTCTTTTAGAATGCTGGCCACAAAAAAGTTTATTGAATTCGAATTTCGAATTTATTTATTTATTTATTTAATAAACAATGTTTCAACAGCATTTAACTATACACAGGGTACAGAGGATGTTTTCCCAAACATGAGCCAATTAAAGAAACACATTATGTTTCCAAAAAATTTTAACATAATTAATGAACACAGGTAGTTCAACTAAGGTAAGGCAGTTAAATAGGTAGATTAACTTTGTCGAATGATAACTTGCAGAATAAGTTTGAATCTGATTGTGTTGTGTCGATGTGTGTAAGTGCGTGTGAGTGTAATGTAGTGGTTGGTTAAATTGTTCATGAAAATAAAAATGTATACTTTTAGAATTTTACTCATTTTTAAATATGGAGTGGACGCTTAAAGAAGACCGTGTTGCAGTTATTGCGTTGCATCGTTGCGGTTACGCGCCAATTCAAATTTTTAACATACTGAAAAATTTCAATATAACCAAAAGATTCGTTTATCGTACCATCAAACGATACAATGAAGACTCTAGTGTAGATGACAGGTCAAGAAGTGGTCGCCCTCGGTCTGTTAGAACTCCAGCAGTGATAAAAGCTGTGAAGGCGCGAATTCAAAGAAATCCCAAACGTAAGCAGAAACTGTTGGCCCTTCAGATGGGGTTAAGCAGAACCACGATGAAAGGGGTGTTAAATGAAGACTTAGGGCTTTGGGCATATCGAAGAAAAACAGGACATCGTTTGAATGCTCGTCTAATGGACCTGAGACTGAAGAGATGCCGCGCTTTGTTGAAGCGGTACGCGGGAAAAAAATATCGGGAAATTCTTTTTTCGGATGAAAAAATTTTTACCGTAGAAGAGAGCTACAACAAACAAAATGATAAGGTGTACGCACACAGTAGTGAAGAAGCGAGCAACCGTATTCCGCGTGTCCAACGAGGTCATTTTCCATCCTCGCTCATGGTATGGTTGGGAGTTTCTTATTGCGGCTTAACAGAGGTACATTTTTGTGAGAAAGGTGTAAAAACGAATGCAGTTGTGTATCAAAATACAGTCCTGACGAACCTTGTGGAACCTGTTTCTCATACCATGTTCAATAACAGGCACTGGGTATTCCAACAAGATTTGGCGCCAGCTCATAGAGCGAAGAGCACACAAGACTGGCTGGCGGCGCGTGAAATCGACTTCATTCGGCACGAAGACTGGCCCTCCTCCAGTCCAGATTTGAATCCGTTAGATTACAAGATATGGCAACACTTGGAGGAAAAGGCGTGCTCAAAGCCTCATCCCAATTTGGAGTCACTCAAGACATCCTTGATTAAGGCAGCCGCCGATATTGACATGGACCACGTTCGTGCTGCGAATAGACGACTGGCCGCGCAGATTGAAGGCCATTTTGAATAAACTTTAGTGTCATAAGAATCTATGTTTTGTTAAGTTCATTTTGGTATATGAATGGTTACATAATGAATAAACTTGTTTCAATTATTTTACATTAAACATGTGACAGAATTTATGACCTGACTAGGTATATGCGTCAGTAACCGTGGACCGTGAGCGCGGTTGTCAATCTAGAGGAATAATGAAAAATGGACCTAATATTCTTCAATTAACTGAATGTTGTTTTTTGGAGAGGCTTTGATGCGTACCTTTTTCGGAATGAATGAATAAAGAAACAAGGCTACTGTATTTCTTTTATCAGTATCTTTACTTAGAATTACGATTCAAGTCTGTAGCATTTAATTAGGTTTTATTTCACGATTGTCTTCATAGAAGTTGCTTTGGGCCGAAGCGAACCTATTCATCATGACAATACTTTCACCGGTTTTTGCGAAGCGTAGACCTAATTAAAATTATTTTGTTTGTTGCTTAATTCAGTATTTGTAATTTTTATTATACAATTTTTATTCGTTTCAATTTTGAACATTGCACTAGTCTGGGAGTACTGTCAAAAATATTGTTTTGGTCGTTATGTTTATTACTTTGACTGAAGTATTTAAGGCACAGATGAAGAAACACATGAATGTAACTATATCTTCATAATATCTCTCCCTTTGTTTACATCTTTTTTTTTCCTGCCTAAGCTGATAGCCTTGAGAGGCGGAATCTTAACTAGTAGGTGAGCTCACGGGGCTCAAACCTGACAACGTTGCTAACACGAACCCTAGCAAGAGCCGTGTTCGCAGAATCTACCACCGGATCGAAAACGCGACCCACTGAGAAGATCCGGCGAGAAATTCAGTGGGCCGTGTCTGAGGATGTCTCGTCGAGCCCTTCGTCGCAAGCGACGGGTTCGACGAGAACGGTGACCGGTGCTTGAGGTACCTAAAAGCACCGTTAGTGGATCGGGAGGATCCGAAATGACGTGTTTGGGGCTACGTCGACTGCTTTCCATTCTTTCCGCAGGATCGGGAATGTAGTTACCGGCGGCCACGATGAGAGGGTTCTCGTGTCGTATTTTGCTCATGAAAAAATTCTCTATGTAGGGACACAGTTTGAGTAGCGCATGCGGTTGTTCATCGCTTGTTATAGCCAGTCGTACATAGCCCGCCCGACACGTCAGACACTTGTGACAATATACGAAGTAAAATCGGAACTAACTTGTTTTATTTATAAATGACAGTTAGTACCTTACACGCCTTATAAACCGTACACGCTATATATTAGCTAGATGTTATTTTAAAACTGTTTTTGTTGTGTTCTGATTAATAAGGCATACAAATGAATGTATTTGTAAAAATATAATACATTATATTACACGTAAATAAGTAACAGTATCTTGAGGTCTGGTAGCTTAATTGCTTGGGGTTTAACTTTCCCTACGTTAATCATCATGTCATTTTCATAAGATAAGGTTTGCGGAAAGTACTCAGTGGTAGGCAGTGGCTTTGTTGTGCCACTGCCATTGGTGACGTCAATTAGCGACGGTAACCACTACAAGGGCAATAAGAAATACAAAAGGCACTTTTGTTGGTTTTGATAAACGGTTAAGCCACGCGTTCGTCTACTAGAGATGGGTCATACTAGGTAAATCAGATACTAAGTCCACCTGTTACTAATCTTAAGAAATACTTGATCCAAATACCTAATCCACATAATCTTCCTAATCTCATTCACAACCAATACTTTACTTAGCAAGCAATCTCAATCTGCCTATTCCTAATCTCAAGTTCTGAGTCTGTTATTAGGATTTGATTAATGTGATCGTTGTATCATTATTTGAATGATTAGGATTAGGCATTTAGGGATTGTGCGATACGTTGCAACGTGTAAGTGAGTGAGATAGCGCAAGGACAGGTGGGAGGGTATGCTGAACATTTGATTTTATGTTTTAAGAATACGAAGATTAGGTGGAACAGGTGAATCATACACACTGACAAAATGGGATTAGGTGCAGCCTAATCTTGTAAAATACCTAATACTCGGGTCTGTTCTAATAAATCCGACTCTACTCGATTGTCTACCAACTTTAGCTTATGACTGTATTAGATCAGTCATGGCTATTATACTAAGATTTAAATGAAACCTCTGACATAAGAATTCAAGTAGGAGAATTAAGTCTAGATACTACCAGAAGCACATAGCTGATATAAATACCTATAGGGTTTGCGGACTCCTTCAGATGTCAATTGCAGTTCAAATAGTTTGTATTCTCTCATATTGAGCGCTGTATTGTCTAGAATTGGATGGGAATATTTCAAGATATTTATATAGTTTTAAATAATTATCATTTTACCTTTTTTCCTTCGATTCAATGTTTTTTTTGGACCAGTTTTAAAGATTATCAAGTTTCAACAGTTTCAAAAGATTATCAGCTCTTAACTAATCTTACAAAATTCCAGATGTAGGAAGGTTTGCCAACCTACCTGTGCTCATCATAAATTTTGTTTAGAGGTATAGTTCATTGACTTCCAGGAAATGGATATGAAAGTAAAAGTACCATATTTGGATCTTCAAATCATCTCATATGACCAAATATATTTAAAATACAACTAACGAAACCAATTAAGATTGCGTGATTATATGTGGTACGAACTATTACGCAGCTCACGTGCATAGGTAGGTCCCACTAATTCACCTATTTTTGTCAAAGATCACTCACATGTTCCAGTTGAAAGAATGGTACAGCCGTTCTACAAAATAATTGGGTACTACAACCTCATTTATCGGCGCGAGATGATACATTGTCGTTTCTATGTGTACCTGTTACAACTTAAAGCGAAGGAAACAAATTTACGAAGGCAATGGACCCAGTGTTGCCTAAAAATAAATTAATACCACCCATGGCCAGATTGTGCGCTAACTTCAATCTAACGGCTACAATACAACTGTGAGAGAACATCGCACAGAAATAGCTAAGACTAAGCCATTGAATATTTTAGCTGATAAAACCAATTGCGAATACAAAACGGCAGCAGGCAAATATCGTTTCTCTATTGTACATATCTACCCACGTACCAATCGTTATCTAACTCCCAAGAATTCTTAGCAGGAGCATCAAATTATGCGGTGCACTCTTATTGCGTCTAGAAACTGAATTAAATTTCATCCTATCGATGTTTTTCCATTTGTAAAAGCGGATTAGAATCCGAGAGCGTTCCTGCTTCGGAAGTGGTTCATGATTATAAAATAAATTGCCGGTTATTTCAATGTTCATTTGGGTTTAAGTAGCCGCTTCTTTCGGATGAAAGGGACTTAGATCTTTTTTTAAGTGGTCACCGGGGGGCCATAGAAATAAGGTCTAAATTAAATGATCTATTCTTTTTCTTTTTAACACCGGATATTAGTCTTTTATTGTGGGAGTTATTTGTAAAGACATATAGTTTGGTAGTTGATTTTGTGATGTTGGAAGCTGCCACAAGACTTGTGATAAGGAATAGCTCACACAAGAACACCAAAGATTAACAATCTAATTCATTACATACTAAATAAGATACAATAAAGCTAGATTTTACACTGGTAGTAGGACCTCTTGTGAGTCCGCGCGGGTAGGTACCAACACCCTACCTATTTCTGCCGTGAAGCAGTAATACGTTTAGGTTTGAAGGGTGGGGCAGTCGCTGTAACTATACTTGAGACCTTAGAACTTACATCTCAAGGTGGAGGGCGCATTTACGTCGTAAATGTCGATGTGTATGGGCTCCAGTAACCACTTAACACCAGGTGGGCTGTGAGCTCGTCCACCCATCTAAGCTATAAAAAAAAAGAGATGGCTAAGTAAACCATCCATTCGAAGTATGGCTGATCAATAACTGAATATTTCTAAGAGATAAATTTACCTACGATTCCCGTCCCCTTCGAACTTTATACTCCAGTAAGCAAAGCTCGGTCGATACGTGACGAGCTGTTTGAGATTTTCTAGTGTATAAGTGCAGAATTTTATTTGATATCCATAAGCTTCGGTAACCGTGAGCTCCTTCAGTCGTAAAAGCAATAAAAATCTCAAACATAATCCTACAAATATAAATTTCCTCTAAACATATTAATAAAACTTTTGTAATAACGCTTTTGGCTTCATATTTCTCACTAAAAAGGTTTTGTGTATTGGTAGTTATGAATATATGGTATATATAATTAGTATAGAATGCTTAAATTGTATTTTATTTTACAACTAGCTGACCCAGCAGACTTCGTAGTGCCTCAATCGATAAATAAAAGACCTAAACTTTAATAAATTCCGAGTATTTTCATATTTATCTACCTTTTAAACCTTCTCTGGACTTCCACAAATAATTCAAGACTAAAATTTGCCAAATCGGTCCAGCCGTTCTCGAGTTTTAGCGTATATCAAATATGTCTGTCTGTTTTTTATATGTATACAATATTTAAATCAATTAAGCAATGTACTTGCCAGAGCATTCTCTACACTCTCCTTGGTTGACTGATTGAAAATATCTTAGGCGCTCCGTCCGCCACTGTATTTTGTCTATAGAGTTAAATAAATAAGTAGGTGCTAATTCAGAAGAACTAACATATACGTGCATCCTTACCCATACCCATACTCACCTAATTAAATCTGCCTTTCCATATTTAAAGAATGTCGAGAAAAGTCGATGTATATTCTTGACAATATATGTACATATAAATTCATGGATGTCTTAGATAGCAAATGTCGTGTAATAAAAGTGAAACCCGCAAAATTATAATTTGCGTAATTACTAGTGATAGGACCTCTTGTGAGTCCGCGCGGGTGGGTACCACTACCCTGCCTATTTCTGCCGTGAAGCAGTAATGCGTTTCGGTTTGAAGGGTGGGGTAGCCGTTATAACTATACTCGAGACCTTAGAACTTATACCTTGTTATGTATGTATTGGGTGGGTGGCGCTTTTACGTTGTGGATGTCTATGGGCTCCAGTAGCCACTTAACACCAGGTGGACTGTGAGCTCGTCCACCTATCTAAGCAATAAAATTTTTTATTAAAGAATGTCGAGAAAAGTTGATGTATGTTCTTCACAATATATGTACATATAAATTAATGGATGTCTTAGAAGTATGCAAAAAATATACCAGACCGTAGGTAGGATTTCATGTATCAATAAATACCGGGTTTCGGGATTTTTCGATACATTATAAATATGGTAAAATACTGAGAAATGTTCATTTGCAAAGTGGATTTAACTAGGTAGAATTTTGATGCTTTCAGCACAGCATGAAATTCATGGATCAAATAACTCAGATCGGAATATCTGTGACAATTCTGCGAACGGATACATTGATATGGACTCCAATATCATTCCTGCAAACATGGAACCTAGACCAGGAATTTTGCGAGTAAATACGAGCAGTGACGCCGACAAGTGAGGATTGATTGAAAACTTCATTTTGCATCGTATGTGTATTTTTGTCAGAGCTATTCAATCAAAACTAGAGGTCCCGCAGTAGTCGAAATTCGACTATAATTAATTGGAATTGTAAGTTTGTACACTATTGTATTTTATACAAATTTCGCCAAGACTGCACTATAAAAAATATTAAGAAAGACAAAAAATATTTAATCTATTCTCAATTTAACAACACACGTCAAGAACAAAAGTTTGACAATAAATAGTATGCATGCGTGTGTGCGTATGTAGTGTGTGTAATGTTTTCTTTACTGATTTAATGTATCTTTTATGCATTATTTAAAAAAAATATTAGCATTATGCACTTCTTCTCTATATTCTCTATAAGTGTGGAAAATTTCATACTCCCTTGTCCGCGCAATTTTCGTAAAAAGGGATACAAAGTTTTTGCTTCACGTATTAATATATAGATATTGTTGGGTACGCAGCACGTCACCCGTGTCGATAAGGCGAGTGACGTCAACCCGGGTTGGACGGGTTTATTAATCTTATAAGATTTCTTGAAATCCTATAAGACGCCGGATGCCCGTCTCGTGGCGATTATTCGTGTCGATCTGAAGCAGTCAATGTAGGGTCCTGAGGTGTACGATATCGTACAAGCTCACTCGAAATTAAAACTCAAAACTTTGCTACTGAACGTAAAACCGAGCCGACCGATCTGTCAATACAACCGAATTTCTTCTATGTTCAATAACCGACGATCTGTTCAATAGTCCTCAATTCTTCAATTCTTCAATAAATATCTTCGAGGCGCAGATGTCTTTACTCGTGCGTTTTTTAGTGATCTTCGTTCGGAGGGTCGGCGGCCGGCGGTTGGCAGGTAGTCGGTCGAGGGTCGGTCGGTAGATCGGCAGGTAGTCGGTCGGCAAGTCGGCAGGTACCTGACAACGTCGCGGGGTCGCTTAACTACCTCGGAATGTTACCCTACAGAGATCTCGTGTAAAATACGTCTCTCGTCGAGATCATTTTCACTATGATCGGCTCGGTTTATTCGTTATATCTATTTATTTAATAAATGTATATACTAATGCCTTATACTTAACTATTCTATGTTGTAATCCCTATCGATACATATAACTTATTCTATGCTTAATCTATATGACGCGCCCGTATAAACAAAATACCCGGTCCTGAACACAGATAAATGCTGTTTGTTACATCGTTTCGGGACGCGGGCCGGGCGCGTGTTCATTTAAGTTAATATGCTAATCTTAAAACTATCGGGAATAATAAAGCAAAAGTGTATACTATTTATTTCAAAGCAACTTACGTTCTATTCTTAGTAAAATCTATGTGCACGTTATCTATATCCTTATCTATCTATATGCACTCTATATAATTTATCTATTTGTTATTTATCTATTTGTTATAACTCTATGTCTATGTACGTATCTATATAAATCTATCATAAATTCTATTCAACTTATTCTATAATTATGAGGCGACGCCGCTGTCGCCAACATCCTCCCCCTCGTGCGTAGCACCGACTCCTTGTAGTGGCGACTCTATGGGCGGGGCTCGTCGCTCGTTGCAGGCACCAGCAGGATCATCTTGGAGGCAGGTCTCTTAAGCAGACCGCCGCTCGTTCTGACGTCGACGGTTCGTACACGGTTGTCGGGGCCTGGGTAGGTGTGGACAACTTGCCCGCGCGGCCATGTGTTGCGTGGCAGCGTGGAGTCCACTATGAGGACGGTATCCCCACACTGCAAGTCCTCGCCAGCTGCTCTCCCGTCGATCTTCCTGGGCAGCAGCGTGGGCAGGTATTCCTTGACCCACCTACTCCAGAAGTGATCCGCCATACGCTGCGCCACTCTCCATGTCCTTTTGCCGGTCAGGTCTTCGTCTCTGTAGTCGCCGATGCTTGGAGCTCCGCAGGACCTCCCTATGAGGAAGTGATTCGGCGTGAGTGCTTCTGACTCCCAACTCTCTTCCCTGGCGACGAGCGGTCGCGAGTTGACGACGTGCTCCGCCTCCAACAGAAGAGTGTGCAGAACTTCTTCCCTCGGGTGTCTTTCCTTCAGTGTGACCGCCAGCGCGGTCTTCACGGACCGCACCAAACGTTCCCACGCGCCTCCCATGTTCGGCGCTCCTGGCGGGATGAACTTCCATTTTATGTTCATCTGAGCGGCCCGTGACACGACGTCTGCTTCCCTTGCATTCTCGATTGCCTGCTTAAGCTCCTTGTTGGCGCCGACGAAGTTAGTCCCATTGTCGCTGTAAATGACTTTGGGCGTTCCTCGCCGGGCGGCCATCCTGCGCAGCGCTAACAGCATTGAGTCTGCCGTCAGTGACGCTGCTAGCTCCATGTGGACTGCTCTCGTGGTGAGGCATGTGAACAGCACGCCCCACCTCTTCTCGTGACGTCGTCCTACAGTCACCGTCATCGGCCCGAAGTAATCGACGGCAGCACAGGTGAACGGCGGCTCTCCATGTCGTAGCCGCTCTATCGGCAGGTCTCCGGTGGGCGGTAGTCGTGGTGTACTCCGATAGACCTTGCACCACTGGCATCGGACGGCCGTCGCTCGAATGATCGATCTTAGACCTAGGATCCAGTAGCGCTGCCGCACCTCGTTCATCACCGTTGCGTGGTTACCGTGCTGGAACGCCTCGTGATAGTGTTTGATCAATAATCTCGCTATCACGTGCTTCCCGTCCAGCACGATCGGTCGCTTGCAGCCTGCATCTATGTATTGCGCTGCGTCGATACGTCCGCGCAGGCGCAACAGGCCATCTTCCATCACGACGTCGAGCCGTCGCAACTTGGGGTGACGTTCGGGATCTTTTTCACCGAAGCTCTCTCCTTGGCTGCTTCTCAGTAGGATCTTCTCCGCCTTCTTCAAGTGGGGCGGATCAAGCGGCAGCCATGCTTCTGTAGGTGCTTCCGGGGTCCTTAACTTCCATGTGGATCGGGGTTGCTTCGTTCGTGTCGTCCTCCACGTGGGATCTTGCTGCTTCGATTGTCTGGACACGCAGGCGCTCTCCTTCCGGGGTCGACACAGCTCGATAAATTGGAGGACCCTGGCTGTTGCTCTCAATAACCTGACCCAGCTCGAGAATCTGTGCGGATCGGGCGTGGGTTGAGCTTCAGCGGTCCTCGCCGTAGCGACCAGGTAGGCCTCTTTCTCTTCTCCAGACGGTTCTTGCTTGAATGTTCGCGGCTTGGGCCAGCGCGATTCATCCCACGTCAGGAACTCGGGTCCATTAAACCACCGATGCGTGTGGTCGAAATCCGCCGGCGCCTCTCTAGTTGCGTCGTCTGCTGGGTTTTGCGAGCCAGGCACCCATCGCCATTCTTGGGGCTTCGTTGACTCTTCTAACTCGGCGAGTCGGTGCGCGACGAAAGGTTTGAACGTGCGTGGGTCGGTCTTTATCCATGTCAGGACTGTACTGGAGTCAGTCCAGTACGTCCTTACACCGACTGCGATGTCCAATTCGTCCGCTATCGCCTGCGCCATCCTTGTCCCCAGCAGCGCAGCTTGCAGCTCCAGCCTTGGGATGGAGACTGGTCTCAGTGGGGTCACCCTGGCTTTCCCTGCTAGAAGCGTGACGCGGTAGGTGCTCTCGTCTGTCTTCTGACGCCAATAGACTGCACACGCGTAGGCCTTCTCGCTGGCGTCGGTGAACGTGTGCAGCTCCCCCTCAGTGCTGCAGCACGAGAAGCACCTTGCTATTCGGAGGCCTTGCAACATGCTGAGGTTCTCCATGTAGCGTTTCCACGCCACCTCGTCCTTTTCCAGGATGACGTCGTCCCAGTCGATCCCGCTCCGCCAAATGCTCTGAATGAGCGCTTTCCCTTCTATTAGCACGGGTGATGCCAGCCCCATAGGGTCGAAGGTTGACATTACCGCGCTAGTCACTTCTCGTTTGGTCGGGGTCCGTGCTTCTATATCCTTCGGGTCTCGTGGATGTGTCCGGAATCCCATCTCGTCCGACTCGTAGAACCACCGCAGGCCCAGGGTCTTTTCTTCCTTCGACCCCAGCTCTATGTCTCCTGGGGTCGCACCACCTGCGAGGCTCGCCAAGACGCCGCGCCTATTCGATGCCCAGCCTCTGAGCTCGAATTTCGCTCCACGGTGGACGACATCCACTTCGCTGGCTATGGTTATAGCCTCTTCTTCCGTCTCGAAGCTCTGCAGGTAGTCGTCCATGTAGTGGTTTCTTTCTATTGCCCGCGCGGCTTCTGGATATTGATGTCTGTACTCGTCAGCATTCCATCATTCTCGCTCACGACTCGGTCGTGCGCGGACGTGCTTTCCGATCCGTGGCCCGCTTGCGAGCCGCGTCTCTGAACTCACAGTTGTGCTCGACAGTGTAGTGACCGTGAATACATCGTGCGTACAATTCGGTAGTGCGGACGTGCCGATCCGTTGGTCGCTTGCGATCTGCGTATCGAGGTCCATTTTTGTGCACTAAAGTTTTGTAACCGCGAACCCACCCTTACCAACTGCCTTTTTCAAGGCAACCAATCGCTACGTTCAGCTTCCTGTGGCACTCACAGGCTAGCGATTTCCTAACCCTTCCCAAAAACAACAGTCTTTTTCAAGACTAGACCCCCGCTCGCGATTCTGCCTGCTGTAGCACTATACAGCCCGAGCGGGTTCCTTTCCTTTTCCCCGCCGATTGCCGTTTTCACGGCATAGGCATTCCCCCCCCCTGCTCCTTGCTGTCCTGCAGCACAGGGGGGTTACAAATCCTATCCTATCCGGGGCCTCGCCTTTCGGCGAGTTCAACAAAAGTCCCGGGGCCGCCCCCCCCGGGCAAGAAGCAAGAAGAAACATGGAAGAAAGTGCAAGTGTTTGTGACAGTGATCTTGTCGGGTTCCTCCGGGATAGGTACCCGTCAATTAGGGCCGAATATTTAGCATTTAGGGCCTCTCGTGGCAATCCCTCCCCCCCCGCGTCCGTCGCCGCGTATTTCAACCGTGCCTCGGAGGCACGCCGCGCGCCCCCCGCCGCGTTAAGTTCGAGCGCACGTTCCGACGATGCGACTCACGAAGCGCCTAGCGCTACCCCCACCCCCGCGCCCGCGTCGATTACGTCATCGCTCGTATCGTCCGTCGCGACCTCGATTGTTTCGAGTTCAGGCTCCGATACCGAATCGGAGATGGATTTCGAATCCGCGTCAAGCCCTCAGCCTGGAACTTCGGATGGGTTCCAAACCGTAACGCGCGGTAAAAAGCGTACTCGCGCCGTGGAGTCCCGGAGCTCCACGACGAAGCAGACAAAATCCGCGACCGCCTCCCGCCCGCAGGTAGTCGTGACACCGGAGTCGGACTCCGCTCGCCGCGTAACCCCGCCGCCGCGTCCCAAGCCCGCGCCCGCTCCTAAAGCAGCTGCCCCGCCCCCGCTGATTCTCCAGGAAAAAACTGCGTGGAACCGCGTTTCCCAGGCCCTTCAGGCAAATAAAATTAATTATACCCATGCGCGTAACGTCGCGCATGGGATTCAGATAAAGGTCGCAACGCCGGGCGACCATAGGGCCCTCTCAGCATACCTCCGAAAGGAGAACATAGGTTTCCACACCTATGCTCTTCAGGAGGACCGCGAGCTCCGCGTAGTGATACGCGGAGTCCCTAAAGAACTCGACATCGACTACATAAAGGAGGATCTGACCGCTCAGGCCCTCCCGATAGTTAGTGTGCACCGGATGCACAGCGGGCGGGGCAAACAGCCCTATAATATGATACTCGTGGCGTTAGAACCCACCCCGGAGGCCAAAAAGAAGATCGCATGTCTCACGACAATTTGCGGCCTATCCGGGATCTCAATCGAAGCCCCCCACAAGCGTGGCACTCCCGGGCAGTGCTACAGATGTCAGCTTTACGGCCACTCGGCTCGCAATTGCCACGCGCGCCCCCGCTGCGTAAAGTGCCTCGGCGACCACGCCACACTAGATTGCTCGCGTGTTAGGGAAACCGCGACCGAACCCCCAAGCTGTGTCCTATGCCTTAAGCAAGGGCACCCCGCGAACTACCGTGGATGTCCTAGGGCTCCGCGCAAGCGTTCAACCCTCCCAGCTCCGCGAACCGTCGGCCCAAAGACTTCGGCACCCTCAGTGCCGAAACCTGCCTTCGTGCCGGCTGCAGTTCCCACGGTTTCAGCGTGGAAAAAGCCGCTGCCGTATACGAAGGCGGGAACACAAACCGCACCCCCGCCCCCGCTCGCGACACGCCCCGCGCCTCAGCCCCTGCTCGCACCTCGCCCCGCGCCCGCGTTCCGTCCCCCGCAACCCTCTGCCGCCAACGACTTCGCGCTCGTGCGCGACTTCGTCACCGCGGTGAACTTCGACCGTCTGCGATCGTTCGCTGACGCTATCCGTAGGTCGACAACCCCCGAACAGCGGCTCGCGGCCGCGTTCGATCACATGGACGTTTACGAGTCCGTGTCGCGTACGTTATAAAATCTTTACCGGTAATCAATGGCGCAAAAAGGTAGAGAAAAACCGTATTCCCTTACGTTAGCATTCTATAATGCTAACGGACTCGCGCGGCAACGCGATCAAATTTTTGAATTCCTCCGCGATAATCTTGTAGATATTCTATTAGTGCAGGAAACCTGTCTGAAGCCCTCGCGTCGCGACCCGAAAGTCGCGAACTACGTCATGGTTAGGAATGACAGACTCACCGCCTCCAAAGGCGGGACTGCCATTTACTATAGGCGGGCCCTGCACGTTGTCCCTCTCGATACTCCCTCGCTCTCACATATCGAGGCGTCAGTGTGCCGTATCTCGCTGACGGGACACCAGCCGATCGTCATCGCATCCGTTTATCTCCCCCCGGACAAGCCCCTTCTGAGCAGTGACATCGAGTCACTGTTCGGCATGGGAGACTCCGTCATCCTGGCAGGCGATTTAAATTGCCACCACACTAGGTGGAACTGCCATCGTACAAACGTTAACGGTAGGCGTCTCGACGCGTTTATAGACGACCTCACCTTTGAAATAGTCGGCCCCCCAACTCCAACATGTTATCCGTATAACATCGCGCTCCGTCCGAGCACTATAGACCTGGCATTGCTTAGGAACGTAACTCTGCGCTTGCGTTCCATCGAAGCAATGTCAGAGCTCGACTCAGACCACCGACCTGTCGTTATGCAGCTCGGTCGCCCTCACAACCCAGTCACTGTTACGAGGACCATGGTGGATTGGAATAAGCTGGGCACGTGCCTAGCCGACGCCGCTCCGCCAATCCTCCCTTACGGCCCGGATTCGAATCCATCCCCCGAGGACACCGTCGAATCCATAAACATCATTACCGATCACATCTCTTCCGCGATCATTAGATCTTCTAAAGAAGTCGATATGGAGGACAGCTTCCACCGCATCAGACTGTCCCCCGATCTTAGGAATCTCTTAAGAGTTAGGAACGCGGCAATCCGGGCCTACGATCGTCTTCCCACGCATTCAAACCGGATTCAGATGCGTCGTCTACAACGCGAAGTCCACTCCCGCTTAAGCGACGCGCGTAACGATAATTGGCATAGTTATTTAGAACAACTCGCGCCCTCCCACCAAGCATACTGGCGACTAGCTAGGACTCTCAAATCCGAAACTACCGCTACTATGCCTCCCCTCTTACGCCCTTCAGGCCAACCACCGGCATTCGATGACGATGACAAGGCTGAGCTGCTGGCCGATGCACTGCAAGAGCAGTGCACCACCAGCACTCAACACGCGGACCCCGAACACACCGAGTTAGTCGATAGGGAGGTCGAGCGCAGAGCTTCCCTGCCGCCCTCGGACGCGTTACCCCCCATTACCACTGACGAAGTTAGAGACGCGATCCACAACCTCCAACCTAGGAAGGCACCAGGCTCCGACGGCATCCACAACCGCGCGCTAAAATTTTTGCCAGTCCAACTGATAGCAATGTTGGCTACAATTTTAAATGCCGCTATGACGCACTGCATCTTTCCCGCGGTGTGGAAAGAAGCGGACGTTATCGGTATACATAAGCCGGGCAAACCGAGAAACGAAACTTCTAGTTACCGTCCGATTAGTCTCCTCTCGACGATAGGAAAAATTTACGAACGTCTCCTTAGGAAACGCCTCTGGGATTTTGTTACCGCGAACAAAATTCTCATAGACGAACAGTTCGGATTCCGCTCAAAACACTCGTGCGTACAACAAGTGCACCGCCTCACGGAGCACATTCTGATAGGACTAAATAGGCGTAAACAGATCCCGACCGGCGCCCTCTTCTTCGACATCGCGAAGGCGTTCGACAAAGTCTGGCACAACGGTTTAATTTACAAACTGTACAACATGGGAGTGCCAGACAGACTCGTGCTCATCATACGAGACTTCTTGTCGAACCGTTCGTTTCGATATCGAGTAGAGGGAACTCGTTCTCGTCCCCGTCAACTGACTGCCGGAGTCCCGCAAGGCTCCGCGCTCTCCCCGTTATTATTTAGTTTGTATATCAATGATATACCCCGGTCTCCGGAGACCCATCTAGCGCTCTTCGCCGATGACACGGCTATCTACTACTCGTGTAGGAAGATGTCGCTGCTTCATCGGCGACTCCAGATCGCAGTAGCCACCATGGGACAGTGGTTCCGGAAGTGGCGAATAGACATCAACCCCACGAAAAGCGCAGCGGTGCTCTTCAAAAGGGGTCGCCCTCCGAACATCACTTCGAGCATCCCACTCCGTAGTAGGCGCGCAAACACCTCCGCCGTTAGTCCCATCACTCTCTTTGGCCAGCCCATACCGTGGGTCTCGAAGGTCAAATATCTAGGCGTCACCCTCGACAGAGGGATGACATTCCGTCCCCATATAAAAACGGTACGCGACCGCGCCGCGTTTATTCTAGGACGACTCTATCCAATGCTTTGTAGTCGAAGCAAACTGTCCCTCCGCAATAAGGTAACTCTCTACAAAACTTGTATACGCCCCGTCATGACGTATGCAAGCGTAGTGTTCGCTCACTCAGCCCGCACCCACTTGAAATCCCTTCAGGTTATTCAATCACGATTCTGCAGGATAGCCGTCGGAGCGCCATGGTTCCTTAGGAATGTGGATCTCCACGATGACCTGGAGCTCGACTCTCTTAGTAAGTATCTACAGTCGGCATCGCTGCGCCATTTTGAGAAGGCGGCACGACATGAGAACCCTCTCATCGTAGCCGCTGGAAATTACATACCCGACCCAGTAGACCGAATGGTAAACCGTCGACGTCGCCCAAAGCACGTCATTACGGATCCTCCTGATCCATTAACGGTGCTTTTAGGCACCACAAGCACCGGTCACCGTCCTCGTCGAACCCGTCGCTTGCGACGAAGGGCTCGACGAGCGAACTAACCCATAGACACAGCCCACTGAGTTTCTCGCCGGATCTTCTCAGTGGGTCGCGTTTCCGATCCGGTGGTAGATTCTGCGAAGCACTGCTCTTGCTAGGGTCAGTGTTAGCAACTCTCCGGTTGAGCCCCGCGAGCTCACCTACTAACGTTAGGGTGAAGCTGAAATAGCCTCTCAAGGCTATCAGCATAGGTAGGAAAAAAAAAAAAAAAAAAAAAAATATAAATGTACAGTGGTTTTTACGGATATTCCATTATAACTACTGAGCCGTGCATCCAATTGACTTGAAACTTGGTATCCATGTAGAAAATACATGTACTTAATGGTATGCTAATATTTATATGAGTGTTGGACTCCCTACACTAGCTGCGGGGGCGTTAATAATGAGAATCTTTGTGATTTTTTTTATTGCTTAGATGGGTGAACGAGCTCACAGCCCACCTGATGTTAAGTGGTTACTGGAGCCCATAGACATCCACAACGTCAATGCGCCACCCACCTTGAGATATAAGTTCTAAGGTGTGTGGGTGAGAAATAATAATGTTAATTTTAAATGCCCAGCGAAGCGGACGGGTACAGATAGTTTCAATATAATTTTCAATGGCTCTAGACTAGGCGTGAACTAAGTTAGTAGGTAGGTAATAAATAGTTAGCAAAACGTACACTGTAAAAATATATATTTGTACAACGTAAATCTTCATAAAAAATTTAGCTTCACTTTTGTGAGCTTCCAACGTGGCCCTTAATATTGCTTCCTACCCACAAGAGTTTCTAAAATATACACAGCCCAATACGCGTCACAGCACTGAGATAAACCGATCGTTAAATTTTTCCCTTTTCTGACGATGCGAGAGGTAATTTCCTGTTTGGGGTGAGGGTCAAGTGTTGGGTCCATCCCGAAGACTTCGGTTACACCGTAGATAGCATAAGACGGTATTTAATTCGGATTTAAGTTTCTAGAATACCGCATAATAATTACATAAGTACCTAGACCTACCTTACTGGTGGTAGGACCTCTTGAGAGTCCGCGCGGGTGGGTACCACCACCCTGCCTATTTCTGCCGTGAAGCAGTAATGCGTTTCGGTTTGAAGGGTGGGGCAGCCGTTGTTACTATACTTGAGACCTTAGAACCTGTGTCTCAAGGTGGGTGGCGCATTTACGTTCTAGATGTCCATGGGCTCCAGTAACCACTTAATACCAGGTGGGCTGTGAGCTCTTCCACCCATATAAGCAATAAAAAAAAAAGGTATTTTTTTTTGTCATTGACATAGGGCATTATTATTGATGGAGTTATAAAAAAAATCTGTAAGATAAAACGAGTATAAGGTACTATTGCATTACATTTTCCGCCAAAATTCTTAATCAGGCAGAGCGGCCTTTGACTCGGTTAAGAGGAGATGCGGGTGCGAAGAATTATAAGATTTTTAAATATTAAGTCGCGGTCTGCTTTCTTGCATCTCTTCAGTATGTCATTGACAACAACATTGTCAACTAGGACTGCAAATACTTATGTAAACAGTTGGAATTAGCATTGGGTGATCGTTTGTTTTGTCAACCTAAAGGTATAATTTACTCCAATGTACGATACTGCCATTGGCGTTCTCAACAATCGAAAACCAAATTACCATAATATTATGAATTTTAGTGGAGCACAAAAGGGTAATATATTAATGTACCTACTTATTACGTTAATGGCCACATTAGATTGGCAAATACTCGAATTCTTTTCTTTTTATTTTTCTCCACCTTATCCCACTAGGTGGGGTCGGCACAGCTAATTTTTATCTTCCATTCTCTTCTATCAGCCGTCATCTCAACACTCACTCCTCTCTCTCTCTCATATCGTCATTCACATACTCCATCCATGTCTTCTACGGTCGATCTCTTCCCCCTCTACCTTGCACTACCATTTCCATACATCTCTTAGTCACATGCATATTCTCTCTACGCATCACATGTCCATACCACGCTAACCGTAATTTTTTGATTAAAGAATTGTCTTGAATTTGCAAATACTCGAATTATTGTTTTTATTTTATTTAATAAGAATAGTGAATGTATAAATATATTTGATACGTCCTAATATCTCACTTATTCGAGAATGTCCGTATTCTGAGCAATGTGAGTTGGGTGATTGTCGAGTTGTGTATCGACTTTAGGTCCTTCTCATCCAGTCCATTGTAGATTGGGAACAGCATTGTCAGATGTTTTTACCATCGCACCGCCCGCCACCGGAGTAGAGTTCATCCATACTACCTGGAGCCACTGCGGTCGTCCACAGTGCGTTTCCAGAGGTCTTTTTTGCCACGTACAATCCGGCTATGGAATAAGCTCCTCTCCACGGTGCTTCCCGAGCGCTATGACATGTCCTTCTTCAAACGAGGCTTGTGGAGAGTATTAAGCAGTAGGCAGCGGCTTGGCTCTGCTCCTGGCATTGCTGAAGTCCATGGGCGACGGTAACCACTTACCATCAGGTGGGCCGTACGCTCCTCTGCCTACAAAGGCAATAAAAAAAAAGATGGGTGACTAGCATCCGAATTAAGAAATTCACTCAAAACCTTACGTTACAGTGTGAATACATTTTTGAATTCACGATACATAAAATCCCTCGGGGTAATAGTTTGAGTGCGTTATGTTATTTCGTCCTTTGTGGCTTAATGTCCCGTGTTTACCCTTTCGAGATTCTTTATGGCGATAACGTTCACCTCCTCCGCGGTGTTGCACGTTGATATCCGTGTAATGGCCACTTTTATGTTCGTTTTATTCGTTTACTTGGGTTCGCTGCGAACAATAATAACGAAAAGCATATAAGCTTTGACCAATAGAAGATGCTTAGAAAACTTTCCATTTCCCTATTGATGGAATTATTTTAAATTGTTTAATAATAATAATGCTAAATAATGATAATTACTGGTGGTGTCCACGCGGGTAGATACCACCGCCCTGTCTATTTCTGCCGTGAAGCAGTAATGCGGTTCGGTTTGAAGGGTGGGGCAGCCTTTGTAACTATACTGAGACCTTATAACTTATATCTCAAGATCGGTGGCGGCATTTACGATGCAGATGTCTATGGGCTCCGGTAACCACTTAAGACCAGGTGGGCCGTGTGATCGTTCACTCATTTAAGCAACAAAAAAAAACACTAAGTAGATTTATTGAATGGGCATTAGTAAGATACTGTTACATCTACTTTATCGGAAAGAAATCATACATTCTAAATGGAAGATGGATATTTGACGTCGTCGAAGAATTGAACAATTGATATGTTTTGCGAGTTGATTTTTTTTTCTTTTTCTTGTACGCTGATAAAGTTCTTTGTTCAGCGATAATACTGCCTATTGTACAATTATACCTATCTGTTGACTGCTTTCTCTCTCTCTCTCTCTCGCTCTCTCTCGCTCTCTCTCTCTCTCTCTCTCGCTCTCTCTCGCTCTCTCTCTCTCTCTCTCTCTCTCGCTCTCTCTCGCTCTCTCTCTCTCTCTCTCTCTCTCGCTCTCTCTCGCTCTCTCTCTCTCTCTCTCTCGCTCTCTCTCGCTCTCTCTCTCTCTCTCTCTCTCTCGCTCTCTCTCGCTCTCTCTCTCTCTCGCTCTCTCTCGCTCTCTCTCTCTCTCTCTCTCGCTCTCTCTCGCTCTCTCTCTCTCTCTCTCTCGCTCTCTCTCGCTCTCTCTCTCTCTCTCTCTCTCTCGCTCTCTCTCGCTCTCTCTCTCTCTCTTGAATAAATAATAACTGCCAAACTAAACCACATAAACATTTTGAATTATGACTAAATTTCGCGAAATTACCAAACTAAATACCAAAACCAATTATTATGCTTCATATTATTCGAAGCTTTCGCAAAAACAATCCCAAAGAAGCACGTAACTCAAATAATATCTTTATTGTAACACATCAGGTCCCTCGGGTAATGTTCGTCTCCACAAAAGGCCGGCTTTTGACATCGAATTGTGACAGTCTTACCCACATCTTATTTAATTTAATTACAACAAAACGGGTCCTATATCCATCAGTACGATTTACTTCCTTTTGTTTAGGGTTGTTCTTTTATAAATAAGTTAGCATCCCAGCACTCGATATGAATGTGAGATTGTTTTCAATCGAGTTGTTTTGATACTTTACGGATGTATGTCAATAAATTATAATAATAGTTATAATATTATTATTATTATTAAAGTGAAACTTTTATTACATCGTCACAAACTTTTTCGTTTATGTGTTGCATGTCGCGTGACGGTCGGCCGCGGAGTAGGGATAAACTGAAAGGCGCTCGTCAGAGTAGCCAACGCCAATATGGCGGCGCCTATAGTTCGCAGCAGCTGACCGTGTAGTATATAGACTGTTACTCATTTGAGTCAGTGCTCCACGCTATTTTGTTTGATTTTGTCAGTGTTTAATGTAAATGTTGTTTGTCAGAGTTAAATGTCTATAATGTGAAAAAAAGTTTTTCTTTTACCGTGGTTTTATAAAACCACACAATCCTTTTTTATAATTACTAGCTCCCTGGCTAGGTGGTGTGATGACCTCCGAACGGTAGCCGATTAGAAGTGGATGAGGAGAGCCGAAGACCAAGCTCAGTGGTGTGGATTTGGAGAGTCCTATGTCTGTCTACCAGTGGACGACTGTGGATTGATGATGATGATGATGATGTATATCAATCGAGCATATACCACAATATAAGCATCAGAACCGGAGACTCGGTGGGATCAGAAAAACATTTATTGAACAAATCGAATCATCTTGCCTAAAAAATAACACTCCAATAACACTCGTAAAAATTGCGAATTCAAAATGCAAGCGTCAATTTTGCCAAATGTTTTTCCACGTAACGTATGTTTTCACACACATACCAAACGACTTTCCTAAAATTGTGTCGTAAAATCAAATCAATGAAATGCTAACTTACTGGCGGCAGGGCATGTTGTGAACCGATACGAGATGGTAAAATATATCTTACCTAATTATTCTTTACTGATGGTAGGACCTCTTATGAGTCCGCACGGGTAGGTACCACCAGCCCACCTATTTTTGCGGTGAAGCAGTAATGCGTTTCGTTTTGAAGGGTGGGGCAGCCGTTGTAACTATACTGCGACCTTTTATCTCAAGGTGGGTGGCGGCATTTACGTTGTAGATGTATATGGGCTGCGGTAATCCCTTAACACCAGGTGGGCTATGAGCTCGTCCATCCATCTATGCAACAAAAAAAAGACAGTAGCCATGCTTTCCTACTTTAGAGGAATGACGTTTTTAATTCGTCTATACTGTAGACTTCTTTGTTTTAATGAACAAAACATGCACGGTCATCCGGCCCCAAATCAGGATTCCCTGTGTTATGGGTACCGTAGACTGACATACATATTTAAATACTTTTAAGTATATACATATACAGATAATAAAACCCAGGCAAAGGGCAAGCAAACCTTTTCATAACACGAATGTTTGCTCAATGTGTAGAATTGAACCTACGACCCTCGGCGAAATAGTCAGGGCCGCTAACTACAGCACCAACGAGTCAGTCAAACTTCGAATTCATATTTCAAAGTGGCTGGTGGCATTCACATAGCTCCGTCTATAGTATCCTTATTACACAAGGCGGATTCTGGACTTCTCACAATATAGGCCACTATAAACGTTACTTCCTCTGCAATATTGAAAAATTACTTTATAATATAAAAGTGAAATCAAAGCATCCTGGTCTATATGGTTATTCGTTATGGGATACAGATCCGAGACTCCTGTCGCCTCTAGCTGCTGCTAATCAATTAATATTGTTACGACAATAAGAGTAACGCCATCTATCGCCGGATAGTCGAACGAATATCGAAGAATCTAGTAGCATCTAGAACGCTCGAGAAGTACAACACCATCTACTGTCAGATAGCGAAAACACACAAAACTCTACTTTTATTGAAATTTCTCGATAATTCTATGGATTTCGTCTCGACTATAAAAGCATTGCAGAGATGGTACGCAGTTAGTAATCGGTACTATTCGAAGCGAAACAGCGAACGGATCACCTGAAGCGAAGCGGAAGAAGCAAACTGAGAATTTTAAAGTGTTTGTGAAGTGTTCTAAGTGTTGAATACAGTTTTAAGTTGTACTTTGGTGGAACATTTATTTATCCCAAACCCCAGCACGTAATAATATAATATGTCTATAAACCGATTCTGGACTTTTCTTCCTAAAAACTCTTCCAGCCTCCACCTCATGATTTCCCCTAAATTCACTATTGGTACGGCATGTTGTAGGCACGGATATGTACCGCCTTTCTATCTTTCAAATCATACTTACCTGTTAAGTTTGGTCTAAAGAGAACGGCTACCTTAACGCTACTGAGATTTTCTCATGCCTTAGGGTACCTACTCTCTAAAACATCCTGGGACCTGCGGTCTGCTCTCAGCATCTGCAGACCGTCAATTCCCATATACCCCACGCGTTCCCTAGATGTGGGGAACACGTAGGAGATTCGTCCCCCAGCAAAAAAAAAGAGCACTTAAACTGCGATGTTCATGTCTGTGTATTTTTTTAATTGTACCAAACCTTCCAACATCGTATATGAACAGTTTGAAAGTCACAATTGTGTCCCACAAACTGAGATATGAATCAGGCTTTCGGAGATCCGACCTTTGTTCGCAGTACACACATTTATCCGTGGCGTATCTGCGAGTGATTTATATTTATCACGTTTCGCGGCCGAATTCCGCAAGTAAAAGCAAAAATCAGATATTAAATTGATGTTTTTGTGTCGAAATCATTCTTACTCGATTCGTTGTTTAATATTTCTTCGTTTATTTCAATGTTAAGAAAACGTTGCTTATTGAAAAAAAGATAAATCGATTTTTTCAAGTATTCAATTCATGCTTGAGTTATAAGATTTATAAGTAGAGTCGACAGAGTAATTGTGTGGCCAATAAAACAGGAAAATAATATTGGTGAAATCTATATGATATATAAAAATGAATTGCTGTTCGTTAGTCTCGCTAAAACTCGAGAACGGCTGGACCGATTTGGCTAATTTTGGTCTTGAATTATTTGACGAAGTCTAGAGAAGGTTTAGAAGGTAAATAAATATAAAAATACTCGGAATTAAATAAAAATAGCAATTTTGTTATTCCTTTGATGTGTCCCCCGTCGGACGGATTTCTTTTGTTTTATTTATATTATTATTTATATTATTTATCGATTAAGGCACTACGAAGTCTGTTGGGTCAGCTAGTATGTCAATAAAAGGTGAGTACAACGCTCGCTGTGGCTATGTTATTAAATAATCCACCTTTTGTTGAAAATATTTCCAAACTATATAATCTGATGTTGATGCTATAAATAGGAAAAACCTAATAGTTTGAACTCAATCAACTGTTAGCGTTGGAGTTTAAGCCTTCTACCGACGGATCAATCATTGTTCGAGGTATTTTGTTTCAGGAAAGTCTAAAAATATGTATTTATGAATAATATCTTTGTAAATAAAATAACCAAGCCTTTTATACGATTTAATACCACGAAAATTATATACAATAACGAATTCATAATATCATACTTACATTTATTAGGGAACATCTCTCACTAAAAGATTTCAAGACTACCTCCCCGAAATGCGAACGTGACAGAAATAATTCTCTTAACAGAATCAGACAAACGTTTTCATTCGTTTCCTGAATAATAATTGAGTTTTAATACAAAACTTAGTAGCTCTGGAATGGTAAAGGAAACAGTTGCTGATGGACCTATCCACCACAGATGCCCATAGATATAGCTGCAAAGGGGTAGTAAATTTAATCGGATCACGTATAAGCTGGACTGTTTCAAAGCATCACAATTTTTTTTACAAAATCTAGACTCAATAACTTAGACACAGGATGATATTATAGATTGTACGATTTTCATGCTCGATATTTTTACATTTTTACAAGGACTTTGACTTTTATTTATGAAAATGTACTTGGGGTAGCAAGGGGGCGTGTAAATAGCCCTCCTGCGGCGGGAGCATATAAAGCGGGGTTGTAGAAAGGCGTGTAAATAGCCGTCCTAAGCGGTATGTGACAAATGTTTGTCACTTATAATTAGCGGAGCGGTAAAACTATATAGCGGTAAACAAAAGCTAGTAATCAAACTAAAGATATAAATTAAATACACATAAGCGAGCGGGCGGGCGAATGATTACACGGAAGCAGCAATAAAATGGCAATAAATTAAAAGGAACTTGCACTCACCTGTAGACCTTGCCAGTGACTGTCGTGCGGGCGTCGGCGATGGAAGCACGCGGGCGGCGGGAGGGGGTGACGAAGCTCACGTAGCTTTTCGTAAGCTCAAGCACCACACAATACAAGTGCCGCCATCTAGGCAGCTAGCGGTAAAGCGTGATCGATCGGGTAGAACCACGCTTTGGATAGTCGCGGTAATTAGTTACTGACAAACTCCAAAGGTGGCGCCATCCCAATAATTCATTAGCATCCCATTACTAAATCCGCGTGACCATCCTGCCCGCCTTGAAAGTTCGCAGGACTTTCAACAAATATATAAAGATACTAAGATAGGAAGCATAAAGCTTAAATAGCGGGAAGTTATTTGAAAAGAAACAAATTTTAATTAATAATAAGCCATCATGAATGTTTACGAGTAGAGTTGAAGCGGTTGATGACATGCGGTACTCTAATTTATTCTAGCGGTAGCGGATATAATTTTACAACTGGACGTTTAAGAAATCCAGATTTCGTTTTTACCAAAGCAACGCGTATAATGTTATCGGCACCTGGATACACCTCTTGTATAACGCCAAGTGGCCAGCGGAGCGGTGGAATGTCATCTTGATGAATAAGAACTACTGTCCCAACCTTCACGGGGTTATCTGATGTACACCACTTCTGTCTGACTTGCAACGTATGCAGGTACTCTAATCTCCATTTCCTCCAATAGGAATTAACCAAACCATCTAACAACGCTTTGCGATTAGTTAGACTCATCTGATTTGCGGACAATTCAGACGCGGGTAAATACTGCAAAGGAGTGGACATCAAAAAATGTGCGGGTGTGAGAATTTCGGGGTTGGGATCTGCGGATAAAAGACATAAAGGTCTGGAATTCATAAGACATTCTATTTGATTCAACACAGTTAACATCTCTTCGTAAGTGAGAATTTGTGCGCCTATTACTCTATTTAAATGAGTTTTAACGGATTTAATGTTTGATTCCCATAAACCTCCAAAATGTGGAGCCCGAGGCGGGATCATCTTCCAAATGATTCGGTATTTAGTTAATTCATCATTCCATGCGGATATAAAATTATTTTAAACTAGAAGTTTATACATTTCATCTAACTGAGCCTTTGCGCCAACAAAATTAGTGCCATTATCTGAATACATGAAAGAAACTGGACCTCGACGAGATATAAAACGTTTGAAAGCGGCAAGAAATGAGTCCGTTGACAAATCCGAGGCTAACTCAATATGTATAGCCTTTGTCGTTAAGCATACGAACAGGCAAATGTAAGCCTTTTGTGAATGATGACCACGTTTGCGTACAAGCGTTATCTTAAATGGGCCCGCGTAATCTACTCCCGTGTGACAGAAAGCTTTGGCCTCCATTACACGGCTTGACGGAAGGTCAGCCATCATGGGAGTTGGGTGTGAAGGTGATACACGAAAACATGATTTACACATATGCACTCTTTTTCTTATAACGTTTCTAGCGGACAATATCCAAAAGCGTTGACGAATAATGGACATCAAAAGGTCCGGACCAGTGTGCAAGTTTGTATTATGAAAATAATCAACAATAATATTTATTATGTGATCGTGTTTTGGCAATAAAGCGGGGTGTTGCGTTTCAAACGGTAAATCAGAGCTCGAAAGTCTACCCTGAATACGTAAAATTCCATCTTCGTCAATAAATGGACTAAGTTTACGAATATTTTTCGAAGGTAAATCTAATTTTCTAATGCTGGCAATATCATGACCAAAATATTTAGCTTGAAGAGCTCGAATAATAGCTTTCTCAGCAGTATTTAAATCGGATGCGGTTACAAACTTGTTTCGCGGTAGTTTTCTTATAAATCGAAGTACATAAACAACACATCGAAGAAGTTTTGACCATGACGAAACTCTCAACCCAAGTTGATATATTGGGGAATCTTCGACAACAGTTAAAGCGGTAAGTGTTACAGATTTTTTCATTTCAGGTATGTCACTTCCAGATTTACAAGGTACAAAAGGTTCAATAGGCCATTGTGAAATAGGATAGCAGGCCCAAGAAGGACCCTGCCACCAAAGCGAGTTATTAATAATTTGTGACGGTAAAAGACCTCGTGACACACAATCGCTAGGATTTTCCTTACCATTAATATGAAAAAAGCGGTCAGGTGATAAATTCTCCTGAATTTGAGCGATGCGGTTTCCTACAAATATTGACCATCTATGCGGGGAAGATTTAATCCAAGAAAGAGCAATTGTAGAATCTGAGAAAGCGTATATAGCGGTGATAGGATGTAAAGAATTATAAGCGTTATAAATAAGTTTAACCAATTTTGACAAAACAAGAGCGGCACAAAGCTCAAGGCGAGCTAATGTAGTTATTTTAACCGGAGAAACCTTTGATTTTGAGCACAATAATCTTAAAGTAATATCTCCTGTGGGATCTGTAATGTGTAAATAAACAACGCAACCGTAAGCGTTCAAGCTTGCATCACAAAATGCAACAATATTTACTTCACAGTCTTTGGAAACTCCAATATGGCGCGGTATTGCTATAGTTGAAAGCAATGGAAGCTCTTTCACAAGTGAAGAGTAGCGGTAAATAATTGTATCTGGAGGTGTATCATCCCAGTCTATTTTAGAATTCCAGAGTTCCTTAATAAGCAATTTAGCGAACAGTATAACTGGAGCAACTAAACCAAGCACGTCGAACAAGCGTGCGACTAAAGATAATATTGTTCTTTTAGTGCACTTTTCGTTAGTGTTTGAGCTCGTCATAAAAAATGAGTCATTAGCGGGAAGCCATGCAAGGCCTAAAACTTTCATGGTATTATTAGCATCATCAGAGAAGCTTACAGAAGAGCGGTGCGTTTCTGGAAGGCTATTAAGAAAGGCAGTGGAGTTACTTGCCCATTTTGTTAAATTAAAACCTCCTGATTTAAAGAGTGAAATTAGTTGTTTCGATAGTTTGATAGCTGAAATATCTTCGTGTAGGGATGTGACGAGATCATCCATATATAATTGAGACTCAGCTACACTAGCGGCTTCTGGATAACGATAACATTCTTCTGATGCTAATTGACGTATAGTACGCATTGCTAAATAAGGTGATGACTTTAAACCAAAGGGCAGACAGTTAAAAGCGAAAATGCGAAGTTTATCATTTTTAAAGCGGTACAATATTTTTAAATATTTATGGTGGTCTGTGGTCACCCTAATGCGTAAGTACATTTGTTCCACATCAGCGCACAATGCCACAGGGAACAAACGAAAGCGGAGTAAAAGCAAAAATAAGTCTGCCTGTAAATTTGGACCAGTATGCAAGACGTCATTAAGTGACAGTCCACTAGATGTTTTAGCACTAGCATCAAGAACTACACGTAGTTTAGTGGTAGTCTTGCTTGGGCGGATAACTGCATGGTGCGGTATATAATAACCGTTATCGGTTTCCTTAGCGGTGTCGTTAATTTCAGTTAAATAACCTTTACTAATGTAATCCTGTATAACGATATCGTAATCATCGCGGAGTGAGGGTAATTGAACAAACTTACGTTCGAGCGAAAGAAAACGGCGGTGAGCAACAGTATAAGACTTGCCAAGGTCGGCGGGATTTCTACTAAATGGTAACTCAACCGTATATCGGCCATCATTATCGCGGGTAATTGTAGAAATATATTTGTTTTCACACTCGGCTTCCTCAGGGCTAAGATGACGCTCATGAGGAATCTCCTCTAATTCCCAAAATTTATGTAAAAATGACTCAAGGTCTTTATGCGTTATAGATGAAAAAGTTTTATTTAAAGTGAATGCAGAATGAATTTTAGTATTTTCGAAAGCGGGTGGATTATCAATATAAACTGTACTAGATAGTCACAAAGAGGTATTATTATCATTTATAACAGAAAAATTATCATGTTGCGGTTTCATAATGCCGGTGTAACTCACTTCAGGTACGTCACCCATAAGAACATAACCGAAGGTTGTTTCTACGGCAGGTGGCGCTAGTGAGCCGGTATCTATACGATTACCTAAGTATATATATGGAAATAACTGAGCACCTAACACCATATCAATCACACCTGGAACGTTCCAGTTTGAATCGGCAAGCGGTAAATTACGTATATGATTCATATTTGAGGAATTTATAAAATAAGCGGGTAATTTATCTGTAATACAGTCTACTACTAAAGCGTGAATATAATATTTATTAGGAGAAAATCTAGATTCAATATTTAAATAAACATATCCGTGAATCGGGCGAGCGGTTAATCCAATACCTCTAATATAAGAATTATTTAAAGGTATAATCGGTAATTTAAGTAATTTACAACAATTGACAGTTATTAAATTATTTTGGGAACCATTATCTATTAAACATCTAACTATTTTACGTTCCCCTTTATTCGAGTGAGCGTATATTTGAGCGGTTGATAATAAAATATTACTATTCGATTTTATTTCCGAACTGTGAGTCAACGTGGTAGCGGTCGTATTATTTTGTTGTTGTATCGTTCTGTTAGAGTGTAAACAAGTATTCGAAGCGGCATCATGATGATCGTAACTCTGAACAACAGGTTGAGATTGAACCTGGGACCGACCGTAATCGGGCCGCGCGGCATCACTCGGAATTCCCTGTACCTGCGACCGACTGACCTGCCTGTCCATATCAGCGTAGTCATTCGATGGACTGGGTACGCTTTTACTTTTTCGATTCGCCCGTTTATTACCAAAACACAACAAAGTATGATGATATTTCTTACAATTATTGCATGTTAACTTTGATTGACATGCTTTTAATGTATGCGATAAGCTTAAACAATTGATGCAACCCTTGTGCGATTTAATAAAATCATAACGTTCTTGCGGTGAAATAATATTTTTAAATTCATTACAACGATATAACTGCGTGTGGTGCGAGCTCGAGCAAAGATCGCACGTAGATAACGAAACCGGTTTGTTAACCCTTTCAGTGCGGACTGGGTCATTATAACTACTGGAAATAAACGATTTGTGATTTTTAGATTTCTCTATGTTACACTTCGGTGCAGAGCGTTCTAATATTTTTATCTGATCCTGTATGAATTTAATAAACATTTCAGTTGTGGGTATTTCAATACCACGAACCGATGCTTCAAACGAATGTAATGTTTGAGGATCCAACCTTCTCAGTGAGCATTGTAATAAAATAAAATCAGTCAAATCAAGTAAATTTAATTGTTTCAAAGCGGCAATCGAAGATGAAATTTTTTCAATATACATATTTAAACTATTTGCGGTAGGTGAACAATTTTTTAAATCTAATATATTATTCAGATAATGACATCCTAAAGCTCGTTTATCCTGATATTTACTAATTAGATTCGACCAAATAATATTATAAGTTTCACCTGTGGGTATTATACCAGCGGTTAACTTTAATGCACTATGTGTTAATTTGCCCATTAAATACTGCACACGTTGCGCATCAGACAGTTGCGGGTTATCGTGGATGTTAGCTTTAAAAGCCTGGTAAAATGTTTCCCATCCTTCAAGAGAGCGTCCGTCAAAGGAAGGAAGTGAAATGGTTGGCAATGTTACATTTAAGGCGGCGGTAGTTCTCATTACATTTGACGAATTACCAATTGTAATTTTGTTACGAGCGCGTCTTACGTAATTATATAACGTGTCAAAAGACGATAAAGCTGCATATTCAGGCTCAACTTCGGGGTTTTGCTTTAAATTTAAATCATTGATATCATCCAAATTGCTTTCAAATCTAACACGCATGTCATCAATCGATTCTGATTCGGCAAGAAAAGTTTCAATTAATTCCGAATCAAACTCCGAAATATTTTTTGATTTATTATATAAATCATTAATTTGTGCAAATACTAAATTATTCTTCGCGATAAGTTTCTTTAGTTGTCTATTTTCCATAATGAAGTTATGAAATAACTGACTAAAAAATAACACTAAATGAACTACGTTAATAAATATAATTCAATATGCGGTTACGAGTTATTATTACTAATAGCGATGAATGTAATTAACTTTTACATATAATACAATACTGTAACAAAATGGCGAATGGGGGTAATCATAAATTAATTCTAATTTTAATTAAAATTTAAGCTGGATCTAATCCAGGCTCGCAGGACCAAACTATGGGGTAGCAAGGGGGCGTGTAAATAGCCCTCCTGCGGCGGGAGCATATAAAGCGGGGTTGTAGAAAGGCGTGTAAATAGCCGTCCTAAGCGGTATGTGACAAATGTTTGTCACTTATAATTAGCGGAGCGGTAAAACTATATAGCGGTAAACAAAAGCTAGTAATCAAACTAAAGATATAAATTAAATACACATAAGCGAGCGGGCGGGCGAATGATTACACGGAAGCAGCAATAAAATGGCAATAAATTAAAAGGAACTTGCACTCACCTGTAGACCTTGCCAGTGACTGTCGTGCGGGCGTCGGCGATGGAAGCACGCGGGCGGCGGGAGGGGGTGACGAAGCTCACGTAGCTTTTCGTAAGCTCAAGCACCACACAATACAAGTGCCGCCATCTAGGCAGCTAGCGGTAAAGCGTGATCGATCGGGTAGAACCACGCTTTGGATAGTCGCGGTAATTAGTTACTGACAAACTCCAAAGGTGGCGCCATCCCAATAATTCATTAGCATCCCATTACTAAATCCGCGTGACCAGTACTACTGATTCCATTCCGAGCAATTTTTTGTTACGCGCTGGGGTTCAGAATAAGTAAATATTCCACCAAAGTACAACTAAAAACTGTATTCAACACTAAGAACACTGAGAAAACACTTCACAAACACTTTAAAATTCTCAATTCGCTTCTTCCGCTTCGCTTCGGGTGATCCGTTCGCTGTTTCGCTTCGAGTAATCCCGATTACGAACTGACTGCGTGCCATCTCTGCAACGCTTTTATAACAGATACCACATCCCTAGAATTATCGGGAATATTCCACACATCTCTAGTATTGTGTTTCCGCTATCTGACAATAGATGGCGTTGTAGTTTTCGAGAGTTCTAGGTGCTACTACTGCTACCTGATGGTCAGTGGTTACCGTCGCCCATGGACTTCAGCAATGCGAGGGGTAGAGCCAAGCCCGGGCATAAAACTGACTGTGTGCCATCTCTGCAACGCTTTTATAGTCGACACGAAATCCCTAGAATCGTCAAGAACATTTCTTACAAGTCGAGTACCTTTGATGTGTGCTTCCGCTATCTGACAATAGATGACGTTGTACTTCTCGAGCGTTCTAGATGCTTCTAGATCCTTCGATATTCGTTCGGCTATTCGGCGATATATGGCGTTACTCTTACCGGCGTAACATTATTTACTAATAAGCTAATAAATAACTCTACTTTTGTTTTCATGTGCTTTTTTTTTGTTCAATTTTGTTTTCATGTTTACAAGTTCATTTAGGGTACTTTTTCAACTACCTTTTCTTTTGCTGTAATTCAATATATTTTTTTTTTAATTAAACACCTCATTATTTTACGCTATATACGAGTTTAAGGACTTTTTGACCGTCAATCCTATTCTGTTCAGTAATCTTTCTTCATAGATGAATCCTCCATAAAGATAAATTGAGGGTAATCGCGATTGACTGTTATTATGTGATTTGCTATGTTGTTTGGTACTATGACTATTCTCATAAAATTGCTATTCAAAATAAATTGGTTTAAGTAATTGTGTCGTCGTCGCCAGTAAACTAACATCAGTCTTTATTGCTCTAGATGTGCCGACGAACGCAAATCCCATCATACTGTTGACCCTGGTCATCACAATGTGCACATGAATACACTTCTTTAGCTAACGTAAAAAACTCTAATCATGTTATACATATAAGGGCGGTCTCATTTTCGGAATTGTAGAATGATATTTCTGTAAAAATAGGCATAATGGAAATACGTACTCATGAGGGTCCACAATGTACCCTACTGCTTTTTATTACATAAATTTATAATTTTACTTTTAGCATTTTTGTTACGTAATGTTATTCTTTCATCATGGAACCCATTTGTGAACATGTGTTGGGTAATATACACTTGAAAACATTAGAAACGGTGTGTAGAATTTTTTTTTTTTCTTTTTTTTTATTGGTGTTGTTTCCTGAGCGCTATGACATCGTGTCCTTCTTCAAACGAGGCTTGTGGAGAATACTTAATGGTAGGCAGCGGCTTGGCTCTGCCCCTAGCGTTGCTGAAGTCTATGGGCGATGATATCAAATCAAATCAAATTAAATAAATAAAAATTTATTCAACATAAATGAAAGTACATACTTGTTGAACGTCAAAAGAACTACCGCCAATTCACAAGAACTAGCCTCCGTCCTGAGAAGAATTGGCAAGAAACTCAGCGGGCGTCTTTTTTTTTTTAAATATTAGACTTTTTTTTTTATATTAGATTTTTTTTTTAAATATTCTTACATATTCATATAACTACTCACCATCAGGTGAGCAGTTTGCTCGTCTGCCTATAAAGGCAATAATAAAAATTACATAGATGGGTGGACGAGCTTACGGCCCAGTAAGAGCTTACCAGAGCCTGTAGACATCAATAATTTAAATGACCTTGAAATATGCGTTGTAATGTCTCAGTTTTAAAGTACAATGGTTGTTCCATCCTTCGAACCGAAACGCATTACTGCTTCACGGCAGAAATAGGCAGGCAGGGTGGTGGACTGATAAGATGTCCTACCACCAGTGAAATTGTAGAGTTTGTAATTTGATATTGTCGCGTCATTGTATACGAGTACTAAGTAGCTCTGAATGAAATCAGTAGCTCCATCGGATTAAAAACAATACCGTTACATAAATATAATAATTCAAAAGAAAATCTCCCAAAACATATTCCGGGAAGATCAAAAAGCAAACATCTCAGTTGAACGCCTTAAGATAATTAACTTAATTTCTTTGAATTTACACAGTAAATCCAAATTAATTTGACCGGTTTCCGTAACCTAATTCAGGTGCCGTATACAGCCCGATTGTAAAGAGAACAGTAACAAATTAACCAAGGTTTCATTAACAGGAATTACAAAGGGGATTGTTTTTTATAGCTTTTTTTTTTGGTTACGAAGGTCCGTGAAACAATGCCTTTTGATTTCTCTATTGGAACGTTCTGGAATTCTCTGAATGGTGTAAAGTAATGGGACTAAGCGAATGAATTGAATTTTACGTGCGATTTTAGAGTTGAATCTTTTAATTTGACAGATGGGCAGGTGACTATTTTGGATGAGGATATCTCAACATGCCTCTCCTATAAGAATGATAAAAAGTAATGTTTTAAAGTTATAAATGGTTACAGAATGTGATCGCAATGTGCCTCATCTGGTATTCCAATTAATCCAATTTGACGTGAAGTTTCTCTCTTGTTTTTATCCAACGTAAAGAAGCCGATTTATTATAACTATATCAAATAAACTTATTAGAGCGGGTGTCTAATAAGGCCATCTACTTTTTTTATAGTCCTTTTCAAGAGTGATTACTTGATAATGAGTGGTTACTATCACTCATGGACCTCAGCAATGACAGGGACAAGGGCAACTGATTACCGTTGTTAGTTGAGTACAATCAAAAATAATATTTAATTGAGCAGAGCTTGGGAGAGATTTCGTGCACGATCTTGTGTTCATCCGTCTTGTGTGAAATATGACGAAAAATTAAGACAAAGGTGATGAATTTTTGATTCATTACTAATATTGATGTGTCAATAGATTGGTGTTTCAATTTGTTTTCTTGGAACTTCTAAACTACATAATCATAATTTTAGTAAATAAGAATCATTAAGAATATCTTATGATTTTAAAGATTTCGGTTATAGGTACCCTTAGGATTCCTTATATCTATGAGCCCCTGTGACCCTTTATACGCGTCGTATGATCATCTACCTTCGTAGACCATAAAAAGACGATGTATCAATCAAAAAAGATGGCTCTGGGGTATTAATAATCCGCTGTTTAAATGTTAATTGGACCACAGCCAATCTTCATAAATAACCATTGCGTCTCTGTCGAGACTTAGCTGATACCTTGTACTTTATTTCCAGTACAATCTTGAAAACGGAAATTAAGGCAGCAATAACAACGGATTTACGTTTTTACCTATCATTTCAAAATTAAATATAATAATTATAATTATGTATACCGATATGGAATATTTCAGAATGAATAAACAATAAAATACTTATTTGTGTATTCCGTGATATAATAAGAAAACAACATTTAAGTAATCTCTTTTAAAATTAATATTAAGGACTAAACAGTAAACAGTATTAGAAACTATACAAAACTGAGCTCTCTTTTTACTGAATGACTTCACTCCATGATACTGGAGCAAAATCCTTTTAAAAAACTAAAGAGTTTTGATTTAATAAAAGTGTTTCTTTACATAATTTACCTTTTAAGCTATTGCATAGCTTTTATCGCGGGCTTTGAGCACGGCGACCGAATCAAGAAATTCCGTAACGAAAATAAAACCTAACAACCCCACTACGCCTACTATGTAGCTCGCGTTCAACACATTCACACGTTGCGCTTGTGTAGTGTTTGTGAATAAGCGCGCGGCGTGACGTAGCACTGCATGCGCATCATGAAAGTCTCGCTCTCACTCTCGCGCGGTCGAGCTTATGAGTGTGAAGGGGACAGTTAATGTTTTGCTTTTTTTATGTTTTTAATATAGCGTGGTCTTATTTTATTATTTTTTTAATATTAAATTATTATTGTCTAATTGTAATTGCATAAGTTAGTAAAAGTGCTATGCAATAGCTTTACCGCGACAGTGCCCGAGTGCCACAGTATTTTATATTAACAGTAATGGATACGATTCACAATCCTGAGAATTTCTGCCGCGATTCAGTCACTTCTTTCGGTTCGAAGATTAGGGCAGTCATTGTAAAATATAATGATGATTTCGTCTTCATATCCACTGGATGTACATATTTCATATGTATTTCCGACATGTATAGCGCATGAGAAATTCCTAGTTGTTGATGTTAATTTAGAAACCTTGTATTACTACTAGTATTAGTGAGAGCAAATTTGTACGAATTTCTATAGGTTTTACATTTGTTTCTACCACGAACCACCACGAATTTCGGCTTAAAGTAGAATAAAAGTTGTTTGATTGTCTATTTTCATTTGAACATAGCCTCAACATCTGTTCTATGTTTTACTGGTGGTAGGATGCCTTGTGAGTCCGCACGAGTAGGTAACACCATCCTGCCTATTTCTGCTGTGAAGCAGTAGTGCGTTTCGGTTTGAAGGGATGCGTAGCCGTTGTAACTATACTGAGACCTTAGAACTCGTATCTCAAGGTGGGTGACGGCATTTACTTTGTAGATGTCTATGAGCTTCTGTAACCACTTAACACCAGGTGGGCTGTGAGCTCGTCCGTACATCTAATCATCATCATGCTTTCCTATTACCCTCTGCTGGGGTGTAGGGCTCGAATCAAATTTTTCCATTTGTATCGGTCTTGGGCAGTCTGTTCTAGCTCCTCCCACGTCATGCCCAAGACCCCTAGCTCCTGCTCCACCGAGCGACGCCAAGTTGTTCTGGGGCGGCCTCTCTTCCTCGTCCGTACATCTAAGCAAAAAAAAATTTGTAAAAAGATATACTTTGTAATGCCAATAATAATTAAGACACGATGCTTAACATCAAACATCCAATTTCATAATTAAACACTTTCCGCTGGTTCTCAATTTATTTGTTCAATCACCACGGCCGTACTGTGGAACTCTGTTTCACGACAGATACTAATTGGAGTGTAATTATTTTGTACAGACGTTATGAAGAGCCGTGAACAGAATACGATTGAGAATAACTAATTAAATTTGACCCGTTTTAGTCTTTACGATTCGTCCGATAGAGCTTCTCTGTACTGTCAAATAGTTTAATTAACTATAAAAAATTAAAATATAAAAAATAGCTAAAATGACTGTCTAAAATGCTTTTTTTTGTGTCCTACCTGAGCTGATTGTCTATAAAGACCATATCAGCATCACCGGGCTAGTAGGTGAGCTCACGGGCTCAAACCTGACGATGTTGCCAACATGAACCCTAGCAAGAGCCGTACTTCGCAGAATCTACTACCGGATCGGAAACGCGACCCACTGAGAAGATCCGGCAAGAAACTCAGCGGGCTGTGTCTGTGGGTTAATTTACTCGCCGAGCCCTTCATCGCAAGCGACGTGTTCGACAAGAACGATGACCGGTGTTTGGGGTACCTAAAAGCACCGTTAGTGGATCGAGAGGATCCGTAATGACGTGTTTTGGGTGACGTCGACTGTTTACCATTTGGTTTGCAGGATCCGCAATGTAATCCGAAATGGCTAAAATGCTCTTCGATCTATTGCAATATGTAAATATACACTATGTTTATCCGAGAAGTCTAGGAATTCGATGTGTTGCATTAGATAGAATTGGGCAACGACAACGTGACAGATTTTTGTAGAAATATTAGTTTCCCCCGACGATGGTTTTATGCAGATTCCACTGAAACTTAGCAATTACGCAGTTGCCAGTGCGCGTTTTGAGTTGAACCAAAAGAAGATTATGATTTACCGGCAACTAGAGAAGCAAATCCAAAGCGTTTTTGCAGCTTAATCTCACGTTTGTATAATCTGGTTTTAAAGCTTTAAGCGTTTTTTAGTAAACGGTATTCGTAGTCGTGGACGATCAGCTCAAAATTTGATTATGATCCTTAGTGCTTACTGATATAATGTATAAATTGCTTTACACATATATTAAACTATTATCATTACCAAGTTTTGATTGGACTGTAAACGTGGCAGGCAGATAAATATATCTCTAAGCCCAAAACTGAAGGATTTTCTTTGAATAGATTTTATTTGTCATCTCTGGGCAAATAATGCACTTTTTGAGGAAATAGTGCCGCTGTTTTTGTCTCGTTAGAAAACAGTATCCAGAATTAAGAGTATACTGAGCAGTTTGTAAGTGAAATTGAATAGATGTGAAGATAAAACTCTTATGTCCTTATTATTTACAAAATTCTTAGATATATATTATAATTGTGAGGATTATATTAAGTAATTAACCTCGCCCTAATAATGTATTAACATATGGTCTATGCCTATGTTAATACAGTGGGCAGATAAAGGCTGATGATGATGATGATGATATGGTCAGCCAAAAAGCGTTAATAGACCTTGTTAAAAATACCTAAGGTGACATTTCCGGTATTGCCTGTAGGCTAGCACGCCGGCGACGAGGATGATAATTACGCAAACAATTCCTACGAAAATCTTAATCGTGGACATGTGGCTCTGAAACTCTTGTATCACTGCCGAATTTCCTTCTTCTCCAGCAGCATTCTCAGCTATCACTATTTCCTCCTTTTCCTGTTTCGTATTTTGTCCTCCCATATTCTTAGTATAAATAGGTTCTCTTCTTTTTTCACAAACTCTTTATAAACAGGTACAGACGATGCGTAGGTAATGTCAAAAATATGTTTGTGCGGAACAAATAAATTTATAATTTTTGCAAGTTAGTCCAAAAATTGGTTATGCACTTATTTAAAACTCGGCGTAAGGCGTAGATATTACTTTACAAGCGGCGCGCCCGCGACGCACCACTGGCAGGGTCGCCATGTGATGTGTGGGCTATCTTAATGAAACGAGTGCTTTGGTCGACGATCATTTATTGACTGTCTTACTAATTACTTAATACAAAATACAATGGTTATACCTATACTACAACTAAAGTAACAGTAACGTGTTGTTGCACACTACATAAGCTTAGAGATAGATTATGGCTGGAGTCTTTTGAATGATAAAAACTAGTTAGCAATATCTTCTGTTATCGAGATCCTCTTGTTCTGAAGGTGCAATTTGACTTCAAGAAAAAAAGTTCACTTAAAGTTTTACCTTCGAATAGTATAAGAAAAACTTATGCATATCAATTAATAATGCCTTAAAACTACTTAACGTTTTTAATGTATTATTATCTGTATGCAATCAATTTTCATCTAACATTTATTTGAAGTTGTACAAATTTAAAGCTTTTGTTCCAATACCTGGAAAATTCCACCTGAGGGACACGGCTTTGTGCTTTCAGAAGTGGACGCTTTTCCAATTAACAGTATTCAAAACATAAAAGCTGCATTGAAATTCCTAGAAGAGTCAGCCACATAATTATGATTTTATTTTTCATAAGATAGATAGAATAACATTGGGACGGTGTGAAATTATTACGCTACTTTGTAATTGTCTATGAAGTGGTAACCTTAATGAGATCTGCACTAGATGTAAACCCGTTTGTAATATATATCATTACGGACCTATCACCACTAGACCAATTTTTTTTTTTTTTTTTTTGTTCGGGAGGAAATCGCCGGACTTCCGCCCTCCCCTGGGGATGAAGGGCGGGGCATGTCGGAGTGGACTTGTGAAGGGGACCCGAAACCCTTAGAGGGCCAGGGCTTGGGCGAGATCCGCCTCCCTGGCCCCCGCCCCACGGCGGCGGGCTTGCGCGTCTCTCACGCGCCCCGCCGCCTCCTTCTGCGAGATGGTGCACTCGCAGAAGTCGAGCATCGCCTTCCACGACTCGTCGTCGCCGAGCATCGATGCCACAACACTCGCCAACGACAAGTCGTTTCCTATTTTTGCGACGAGGACACGGCGCCACCCCTCCCATGCGGGGCAGGCGACGAGCGTATGCTCTGCCGTGTCCAAGTCGCAACCACAATGGTGGCACTCTGCCGTCGGCTCGGCTGTGATCCGGTGCAGGAACTCACCGAAGCAACCATGCCCAGTGAGCACCTGCGTGAGCCGGAAAGTGAGGCGTCCTCTGTCACGATTCACCCAATCCACAAGGACCGGGCGAATCGCCTCGACGGTCCTACGACCAGCCGAAGGATCAGCCAGCCGTCTGGACCATGACTCCAGCACGGACCGCCGAGATTGGGCCCTCCGCGCTCTGACCACACTGGGGCTGGGACGCGCCACGTCCCGGGCACGAAGGTCAGCCCGCCACTGATAGTCAGCGGCGAGCGCCTCCGCTTCCAGAACCCAAGGCGGCGTCCCAGCCAGTACACACGCCGCCTCAAAGGAGATGGTGCGATAACCACGGAACTAGACCAAGTACCAATTTTTCTAATGAAATACGTACTTAACAAATGTTCACGATTGACTTCCACGGTGAAGGAATAACATCGTGTATTAAAAATGAAACCCGCAAAATTAATGTCTCAAGGTGGATGGTGGCATTTTCGTAGCAGATGTCAATTTTTTTTTTTTTTTGCTTAGTTGAGTGGACGACCTCACAGCCCACCTGATGTTAAGTGGTTACTGGAGCCCATAGACATCCACAGCGTAAATGCGCCACCCACCTTGAGATATAAGTTCTAAGGTCTCAAGTATAGTTACAACGGCTGCCCCGCCCTTCAAACCGAAACGCATTACTGGTTCACGGCAGAAATAGGCAAGGTGGTGGATTAACAAGAGGTTCTACCACCAGTAATTACGCAAATTATAATTTTGCGGGTTTCATTTTTATTATACGAAATTATTCCTTCACCGTGGAAATCAATCGTAATAATGAGAGCGAAAAATGCAAATTTGAAGCCTTAAAAGTAGTTTTAATTGTCTATACGGTTCACGTAAACCAAAGAAAATATTAAAGTGTCTATTTCCATTATCCAGGGACTGTTTAAGCCTGTTTAACAGTGCGTCATTCTAACAAGAAACAAATCGAGGGCGTCGAGTCTCGACGGATCGTAAATCAAAAAAGTTCAGGACGTGGGGCTGGCCTCGCTCAGCCTTTTTTTGTACTGAATGTGATTTGAATTTATATTCCCAACTCGAAGCAAGCACAGTGACAACCCTTTGTTTATGACGTAAATAAGTCGCGTGAATGATATACAGGGTGTTGAATGATATCCTACAGAGCCGTAAGGTAAAGAGGAGTATATTCAAAATAAGGTGGATGGTGATGGTAGTGCTTGCCCTCAAAATACGCACACCAATAAAAGCCCGCAAGTGATCGCAGTATGGTGGTAATAATAAGATCGCCGCTGCCTTTACTTTGATGTGTTTCCTTAGTTGCCTTTTACGACAGCCAGGTAAAGAGATGGGATAGCTTTCGGCCCCTAAGCTACCCACTGTACTCTGCTATTATCGAGCTTTTACCTTTTTTTTTTGAGTCGTCGTGGCCTAACGGATAAGACGTCCGATGCATTCGTGTTGAGCGATGTACCGGGTGTTCGAATCTTAGGCGGGTACCAATTTTTCTAATGAAATACGTACTCAACAAATGTTCACGATTGATTTCCACGGTGAAGGTACATCGTGTAATAAAAATCGAACCCGCAAAAATTATAATTTGCGTAATTACTGGTGGTAGGACCTCTTGTGAGCCCGCGCGGGTGGGTACCACCACCCTGACTATTTATGCCGTGAAGCAGTAATGCGTTTCGGTTTGAAGGGTGGGGTAGCCGTTGTACTTGAGACCTTTGAACTTATATCTCAAGGTGGGTGGCGCGTTTACGTTGTGGATGTCTATGGGCTCCAGTAACCACTTAACACCAGGTGGGCTGTGAGCTCTTCCACCCATCTAAGCAATAAAAAAAAATTACCACGGCAGCTTGACATTGACTGCTTAAGATTCATTCTGATCGTAATAAAAAATTTGTCCTTTTACCCAAACCCTTTAAATGGTGTGTAGTTACCGCTGTCTAACACGAGATTATACGCTCGGATTCTAATAAGAAATATGTCTATTTCATTCATTTATTAATATTGATGAAAGGTTATGGGCGCTATTAATAAATATCAACAACAATCTCAAATATACATTCCCCGTTCTTTCGGGAATGTGAAACTGACATGAAATTCACGGATGCTTCCTTATACCCTTTTTATATACGCCCTGAATATCTCAAAAGGGTCGCAAAACCGAAATAAACGGAACTATATCTTACGTGAATCGTAACAGAACACATTCGTGTATCGAAACAATTTACCACGTAAAATTTTTTAAGGTTTTTGCAACGTCTAGGAGAACATTTTTAATAAATACTTAATCTTGTAGAAACAGGCTGAATGTTATTGTGTGAAAATTTAAAGACACGCTCCCTTTATTGTCAAACACGCTTTTAACATGACTTGTACTATCTATATCTGATCTTGTACTATATATTATATAAACCGAGGTCTAGAATGTACTAGCTATTTACTACCTATAACCTGTTTTTACTGATGGTAGGACGTCTTGTGTGTCCGTATGGGTGTGTACTACCACCCTGCATATTTCTGCTGTGAAACAGTAATAAGTTTCGGTTTGAAGGGTGGGGCAGCCGTTGTTGTACTGTAAAAACTGAGACCTTAGAAATATTATCTCAAGGTAGGTGTCGGCATTTACTTTGTAGATGTCTATGGGCTCCGGTAACCATTTGACATCAGGTGGGCCGTGAGCTCGTCCACCCACCGAAGCAATAAATAAATAAAAGCCTATGTAGCCTAAACCTATAAAAGCTTCGTGTAGAGCTTTCAATCGTTGACTCGCCTGGTCAATACACCGCTTTGGATTTCGACCTCTCTCTAGAGGTCAAAATCCAAAGCGTTGCGGTCTATTTAACCGGCAAATATGAGTCGTTCTATGTAATCAGGGACTCTACGCGCTATGTGACCGAAATATCTCAGGACCCGCTAAATACAAAAGGCTGGTAAATAACAAACATATATATCTACCTGATCACAAATCTCAATATTAAATCCTTTAATTCAAGTCTAATGTATTCAAGATCATGTTTATGACAAGACTTACAAAAAACTAATCTGCCAAAGTAATATATTACAATCAGATTTAGATAGAGTATTATTTTTTTTCAGTAGGATAATCTGACTCATCTCGATGTTGAGAAATATAATATAATATATTATATTGTGGGTCCAAAGATGAATTTAGTTTAAGTCTCGCTGCGGGTAGGCGTTCGATAAATAATGGAAGTTAGACAAGGTGTGGCACTATCTATCCGAAATTTGGGAGACGGCGGGAAGATGGATAGATTGATAAGAATGTACGCTGGCCGGTTTTGTTACGTATTGTTATTGGTTGTTATAGAAATGTGTTATTGTTACGTAACAATAATTTTGCGTTTGAAATTAGAAACAATTCTTTTCTCAATGCTAATTGCATTATCAACAGATGATGTAGCTGCAAACTTCACGTATATAATACTTTTAGGAAAAGAAAATCATTGTAGCTTTTGTATCCACGATATCTTGACTGAGAAATACAGATTATATTACCAAGCAACGAGCAAGAGTACTAAAAATATATAAAATAATATATGTCGGAGACGGTCATTAGTTTAGTAGCTAAATGAAACGCAGCGTGATTCCTGAGAGATGGCAGCACGATTGCGGTATTGGAACTCGGCAAAGTTCATGCTACGATAGAGCCTAGCTGGTGGAGGTGCGTAGACGCCATCACACTTATCAACCAGCCTTCTTGAAGAGCGGTGCATCCATCCTAAGAACTGTCATTCGTTTTCGTTTGCTAACGTCAAGAGAAGATTTCTAAATTGTTCTAAGACAACAAACTTGATTGGTGTACTCAATATTTCTCTTAGTTCGATCACCCTATTCGCCCCTACAATGTCTGACGATGGTGCTAATAATTGTAGTCTCTCCGACATATAAATGTAAGTAGACTTTGAATTGACCTTGTTATATTGTTACTAATATTCATAAATACTTAAAATTTCAAGTTATTTTGGAAAATTTTATAGCAGAAGCTATTTTAATTTAGAAAAAAAAACGATTATCTAATTAAGTACATTTGCAAAAAACAATAGCAGGTACATTATTAAAATAGGTAATTAGTGTCACGAATATGATGTATATTGGCTTTTTTAATTTGCTTTAAATTGCACAAAATAAAAATCTTTTTGTCAATCTGAATTCTACATATTTTGTAATTGTAAGTACATATATAGACGACATTGTAAATATATTAATACTTTACAGGATTTTTGTTGCTAATAAAAATACGTAAAAATATTTTATGCCCTAATTTGATATGAAAAAATTAATAAAACGTGATAATTAAACAAACTTTAACGATCTACGGTTCGTAGCACAGCAGCTACGAAGTTGCGCTACGGAGCATCTACGGAACATACACCTAAATCTTTTAATTATACAATTTCTTGAGCGAGTGATATTTATAATGACTAAGCAATCTCTTCATTACCTCCATCCTGTTTGCATTGATTGTTTAATTGATGACCACTTACTGAAGTTGTTTTTAAAAATTTGAGAGCTTACGCTTAAAACAACGCCATGGTCTAATCTTTTTCTGTTTTTATCAAGCCCAGTTATATAAGGATAACAATATTTTTGGCGAAAGACCTAAACTTATTATTTAATATAAGTTTTCATACTCTATTGCCATGTTAGGCAGACGAGTATGCGGTCCGCCTGATGATAAGAGGGTACCGTCGTTTATGTATATCAATAAGTTATGTAAATTAATATAGCCAAGCCACTGAGTACTCTTTGCAAATCTACAATAGTTTATAGAGTATAATAGAGATATATATCATAGACTTCAAACTAACATTTTCATGAAGTCAAATCGTTTAAACAATAAAGTTTATCAAATTTGCATAGTTTCTGATGATAATCCGCATTGTGGGTCCACGTGGATTTGGTACTGTCACTCTTGTAATCTTTACGAGGAATCAATTTTGTTTTTTTTTTTTAACCAAACTATACACTGGTATCCTCAGCAACTATTCGAAGTCGCCGTGGCCTAAAGGATAAGGTGTCCGGTTCATTCATATGTAGCGGTGTTCGAATCCCGCCGGCAGGTACCAATTTTTCCAATGAAATACGTACTTAACAAATGTTCACGATTGACTTCCACGGCGAAGGAAAATAACATCGTGTAATAAAAATCAAACCCGCATAAATATAATTTGCATAATTACCGGTAGTAGGACCTCTTGTGAGTCCGCACGGGCAGGTACCACCACCCAGCCTATTTCTGCCGTGAAGCAGTAATGCGTTTCGGTTTGAAGGGTGGGGCAGCTGTTGTAACTATACTGAGACCTTAGAACTCATATCTCAAAGTGGGTGGCGCATTTACGTTGAAGATGTCTATAGGCTCCAGTGAGCACTTAAAAATCAGGTGGGCTGTGAGCTCATCCACATACCTAAAAAATAAAATAAAAAACCAGTTACGTCCGGACATGTAGGTGTGCTCACGGGTTCAACGTGAGAGAATTTACTAGAAGCAATCTTGCGTCCTGGATTAAAGCATTGCCTTTAGTAGTACATTATATAAATACATTAATCTTAAGGTTTTAAATTAGATGCAGTTTGAATTTTTACTTTGAGGAAACAGTACTAGCCTGCTCTAAAAAGAAAATTTGAGAAAACTTTGAGTCGTAAATTATATCTAACCCATGATTTACATGAACAAATCGTATTGTTATAACAATACACTATGAATCATTGACGTTATTTATAATGGATAATTCCCTATAATCATACGGTGTTCATCATTATTTACTAAGGACAAACAATGGGGGGTGGGGGGAGGATTATTTCCGAACTATTTAACGACCCTTCCGGGGGTGGGCAGTAAAACATTATCGTTCCGGAAGGGAACCGATACTAGGAGATTGTTCAGTCATAAATCAGATTGTATTTATGTGGCGGACAGTTGAGTTAATCTCTCATGAGGATTTCAAAGAGTATTTGTTACTGTACCATATTCAAAAGAAGAGGACTGTTTTTTTTGTATGTTTAATGCGTTGTACAGTTTTGTTGCATTATGTGTATTTGTTTTTTTAGTGCCAAATAGTGCCAATAATTAGTGCCAAATAATAATAAGTCGATAATTTTTATTTAGCGTTTTATCCATGAGGGGTATGATTGAATTCCATGAGAAATAAACGGTATAAATCATGCTGATCCAGAATCATCGGTAACAATTATCTCACGAGCATCAGACCGTAAATGCCACTACCACAATTGTGACATTGTGTCTACGTCTCAGATTTATAGTATAACGCCACTCCCACTTTTCAAACCGCAACACATTATGGTTTCTCTCCTGGCCCTTACTCGCCTACCTGCCCTGGTAAAACTGGAAAGGCCTCCGGGCCACCAGTAATATCTCAAAAAAAAAAGGATAATTTTTTCGCGAAAGAAATAAGCAGTTTTCCAATTCTATATTCAGCAATACACATGATTCGTTTTATCAAGAGTTTAATTCGATAGAAACCACAAACCGATAGATAAAATGAAGTCCTCAATTGCAATGAAGAAATAAACATATTATCATTCCGATCACGGAGACGGGCGGAGTAATAAAATCCAAGCGCGTTTTGAATTCTCGATTAGCGCAAAGCCATCTTTGATGTCTGTTTACTAAACAAACTGCTAATTAATTATCTACAGAAACATTCACTAGTACTAAGGGGATTGGCTCAACTTTGATTCAGGGAAATATCTAATTTACTCTTGATAAAATAGTGATTCCACTTTAGGTGTTCCACTTTCATTTTAACTGGAATTTTCTTGTGCGTGAAGCCTTGGAGAGCAAGGGCGAAGCTCTCGCTGTGAGCCTTGATATCGCGAATGCTTTCGACAGGGTCTAGCATAGGGCACTTCTGTCGAAGTTATCATCGTACGGAATCCCCGAGACTGCAAGTGGGTCGCTAGCTTTTTGGATGGGCGGAGCATCACGGTCGTTTTAGACGGTTGCTGCTCCGATGGTACTTTGAATACAGATGTGAGACAAGTCAGGCGCGTTGCTTATTAATAATACTAGAAATGCTATTAGAATCCGTAATCAACTAATCCAATAAAACTGCAAGACGTTAATGAATGAAATGAGCTCCAATCCACGGTGTTTCCCGAGCGCTATTGTGGGAAGTAATAAGTGGGAAGCAGCGGCCCATTCTCTTCTATCAGTCGTCATCTCAATACTCACTCATCTCTCTCTCATATCGTCATTCACACGCTCCATCCATGTTTTCTTTGATCGACCTCTTCTCCCTCTGACTTTCACTACCATTTCCATACATCTCCTAGTCACATGCATCTACGCATCACATGTCCATACCACGCTAACCGTCCGCTCTTTAATTTGTTGATTACCGGGGCCACTTTCACACTTCCTCTGATATACTCATTCTTTATCTTGTCCATTCCTGTCACTCCACAAATCCATCTCAATATTCGCATCTCTGCCGCATGCACTCTTCCTTCATGTTTTACTTTCGTTTACAAGGGCAATAATTAAAAAATATATGTTAAGATTGACAGTACCGGATCGAATGAAAAGCCAAAATTACGTTCTTATTCTCATTGGTTAGTCTTCGATTCGATTTTGGTAATAAAGGTTGCATAAAAATAGCTTTAATAAAGGTTAAAATTGCATTTTGGATATTCAGTTAATAGTTGTGTCGTGGAGTCGAGGAACCTACTATCATATTTCAAGTGTCAGATGTATTGGGAAATCAGTTTCATCACCATTCAGACAAAAAAATACTGGCGGTAGGACGTCTTGTGAGTCCACACGGGTAGGTAGGTATCACCGCCCTGTCCATTTCTGTCGTGAAGCAATAATGCGTTTCACTTTTAAGGGTGGGGCAGCCGTTGTACTGTAAAAAGTAAGACCTTAGAACTCATGCCTCGTGGTGTGTGACGGTATTTACGTTGTAGATGTCTATGGGCTCTGGTAACCACTTAACACCAAATGTGCTGTGAGCTCGTCCACCTATCGATTTCCTCGCATACACTATGTAACAGACTAACTCTTAAAATTCTTATGCTATATTTACTGAGAAAAAAAAGAGGAATTTTACAAAATATGTATTTGGATTTTGCAAAAATACTCCTTATAACGACCGGATGAACACTTACAATCTGAATTTCTGTTTCGTCTTTGTCAACGAAAAAGTAAAAAAAAAGAAGACAAAATACGTTTTCAATTTCAAAATTGTTTCTCGTCTTAAGTATGCTTTCACTTAACGACAATGTGAGAAATAGTATATAGCAAATTTTACCTTATAACGAGTGCAATAAAAATCAAATTCCCTTGAAGCTACGAAAGAAGCAGCCTTTTCTTCAGCTGAAAGAATAGCATCAAACAAGATAAAACAAGACAAGTTTACGTCAATATGTCTTTATTTAAAATTGTATAAATTCAAGGTATAATGTGGCTCATTGAAGGCGCTATAAAGCTTATTTTTGTATGTAACTTATGCATGAGGTCGAATCGATTTTTGTTTGACGTGTCCGGTATATTGTCATATAAATTACATGGAATATTTCGTGTAATTCGTAGATTTACATGTCGGGTTATTACAAGTAATTAAAGATATACATATCATGTAGTTTGCTATTCACAATTTAGTTTCACACTTAAATTGCTCATGATATTATTGGCCCAGTGAACTCTTTTAAGTTAACACGTCGAACGCTTGGTGGCCCACCGGTGGGCCTAGCGTATACTACCATTCGGGTCAACCCAAAATCAGGGAATTAGTAATTTAAATCAATCAAAAAATCAAACTTTACTGGTGGCAGGACCTCTTGTCATCTATACTAATATTGTAAAGAGAAAAAAAGATTTGTTTGTTTGTTTATTGAATAGGCTCCGAACCGGTTTGAAAAATTCTTTTACTGTTTGGAAGCTACACTATTCCCGAGTGACATAGGCTATAATCTTTTTTGAAAAAAATTAGGGATCCTTACTAAAACTCCATTAATGTAAACCAAGATTTAAAAAAAATTCCTAAAATATTATTTACATCGCGTGCCCTGCGAAAACTATTTATGATAGAATAAAATAATGTACTACGACTTTGCAGAGTACATTATTATTTTCAAAAAGTGTCGCAACAGTGTAGATCTAACTAATATAGTTATGCCGCAATAAGTGTTCTTTTATTTAAAAAAATAACGATTTTTTAAATGACAAAATCATTATGTTAATTTTATGTTCGCTTCTTTCTGTTCTTTGTTTTCGTTTTATCACTGAAATAACTAATTCTTATTCAATTAATTTATTTGTTGTTTGATTTTTTTTTTTATTTTTTTATTGCTTAGATGGATGGACGAGCTCACAGCCCACCTGGTGTTACGTGGTTACTGGAGCCCATAGACATCTACAACGTAAATGCCCCACCCACCTTGAGATATAAGTTCTAAGATCTCAGTACAGTTACAACGGCTGCCCTACCCTTCTGACCGAAACGCATTACTGCTTCACGGCAGAAATAGGCAGGGCGGTGGTACCTACCCGTGCGGACTCCCAAGAGGTCCTACCACCAGTTTTATTATATATATATTTACTGACTGCGCATTTAATGTAAGTAATTTTGAATAATATTTGCACGCCGACCTGATAGAAACACGCTGTTCTATAAAATAACTATCAAGTATCAACAACTTTGTAAACCGTGTTTTAGCGAATAAAGTTTGATTTGATTTGATTTGAAAACAACGTCAAATATCGTTGAAATTTTTGTTAAAGACCTGGAGATTCTTTTTAAATTTCGAGTCTTTTTTCAGTTTCGTCAAGTTCAGTCAAGTTTCATACAAAACGGCTATTTACATGAAATCTGCACACTTATATCTAAAGTAACCCCTTTGCGTCACTACATGAAGATTACTATTTAACGAACTATGTATTAAGGGAACTTTGCCAAAGCTTAAACTTGGCATACAATGTTGCTAACAAAACAAACCAATGAATATAAAGCCAAGTTTACCATATTCATAAGATACTCTACGATGCTAACGGAACTTCAAAGTAAAAAGGACTTTTTGGCGGGAACGCGAGGAGTGAAGTTGTGTGATTTGTTTTATTTTGTCTATTTTGTGTTTCTACAGGTTTAAATGTGCAATAACGGTGGTTTATTAACTGGTTAGTATCTGTAAAAGTGCATAAATGTGGGAAAATGAAACAAAGCTGCTGGACGTAGCTTGTCGGGATCCTCCAAAAAGTCCACTGAAAAAAATCTCAGTAATTAATGACCACCATTTTACTGAGATTATATTTCATCCCATATCATCTCATTCCATTTAATTTCATCCCAGTTGATTAATGTCTCAAATTAATCATCTTCATTTCATTTCATTTCACTCCATATTATCATTTTTCATAAAAATAAGAATATAAATTAACTTAAGACATGGCTTAAAGGTCTCAGTTACCAGGTCAAAAAATCCCTTAAAAAATCAAAGTAAAAAAAGCAACAACAGATATAATGTTCAACATTTTTTTTAAAATAGTCTCCCCATTATTGATTCACAAATTGTCTGAAGCGGATGTTAGTTGGGATTTTGCGCAACTGTAATTCTTCTTAGTTTTTGCGCTAAATACCTTTGCAGCTCTTATTATCCTTTGCTTTATGGGGAGGGAAGTCGTTATTTCCTAAGGGGGGTAGCGGGGTCTAAGACAATTTCGTTTTGCCCTGAATAGCCGCTGTAGCTTCTAGCTATGGCGGAGTTACATTGGTGGGATTGAGTGACGAAAAAAAAAAAAAAAACATTTTTTTATTGTTATTAAATAATTTACAAAAGTTGTGTTATAACCAGGTTTTTTTATTCAAAGTTCGCTTTTATTTAACAAAGCATAGCTGCGTCGCCGCTGAAGTAGTGACCTCAGATAAACTCCTAAGACAAACACTCACCATCAAACGGACTGTTTGTTTGCTTCCTATTCAAAACAATAAAAAATAAGTTGTTACTTAAGTGCAAACCAACATCATGTGAGCTATACAAGTTAAGGCTCTCCAATATGTCGAGTTACGAACTAAGCTCCAAATTTTATTGCTCCAAGACGAGCGAGTTCAGAAACGATGCATTTATATAATGAGAAGCTCCATCTTCGATTTCAGTAGGGTTGCCATTCACTGTGAAAACGTGTATTGTAAAAATACTTTATAAGGATGTCACTTGGTGTGATACAACGATGATAAAGTCGAAGCGGGTATCAGCATGACATTAAAAAGATTATCGCCATAACCTTTCCCGTGGTCTCTTACATCGGCGAAAGTGAGTCTGATCGGACGTCGGGTGTAAGAATGCAGAGGAGTCGTTTACTGCGGTAGGATCCTAAAATTCCTTGGGCCCACTGTCTGCTACCAACACCTGCAGGTTGTCAAGTAGGAGGTTCGGCCAACGGCACGGAAAAAAAGGCGATTAGACTAGGTGACAGCGACGATCCTGCTGACATCCCCGTTTCGGTTGATGTTATCTACCCCTATTCTTTCGACCATTTGATCACCCTTCTGAATATTCTAAATCCTTCTGCGTTGTTTCCGTGAATTGTTTGTAACTTCTTACGGTCATTGGCTGAGTGTTGTTGTAGTATAAAGTTGTTCAGATAATTGGTCTGTCCAAATCTTTAGGCTCCATCCTATAGATGGTTTTTTCTTCTATCTTTACCTACCTAAATTGATCAGTGACCTCAAATGTCATTAAGTTTTGATCGATAAACACTGTTCAATACCTTTTCTAGGCACGGAATACTTCTTTGGTCATCATAATGTAACTTAGCAATGGGCAGAGGCCGTGAAACTAACACAAGCTGCTTCTACAAGCGATGCTAGTTATTTTATTGATCTACTTTCCAGTTATGAGACCTTCCAAGATTAAACATTGTCATTTGTAGGGTACAAACAATTCAAAGTTAACGTCTTTACTAGAACATTAAAGGGCATAATGATTATTTTATGGCGGTGTGATAGGGCCACTGCTATTTCGAAAGGGATAATTGGCTATTACTATGTCACGCTATTCTTGAATTGAAAATTTCCTTTGATTTATTATTAATTATTATTTCTGTGTGAATACAAAAATGAGTGTGGATTTCGGTCGAAAACGCACAGCTAACGCTATGGTCACTCATTGCTAGTAAACTATTTTATTGCGACCATTTACCACACATGCAGTTGTTCCAGACAAAATAATATTGGTAGGATCTCCTGAGAGTCCGCACGGGTAGGTACCACCCCGCCTATTTTCCGCCGTGAAGCCGTAATGCGTTTCGGTTCGAAGGGTTGGGGTAGCCGTTGTAACTATACTCAGACCTCAGAACTTATATCTCGAGATGGGTGGCGCATTTACGTTGTAGATGTCTATGGGCTCCAGTAACCACTTAACACCAGGTGGGCTGTGAGCTCGTCCATCCATCTACGCAATAAAAAAAAATAAAAAAAAATCACGCCTAAATACATCAAAATTTTCAATTAATAATTACAAAATGGATAGTTAACAAATATGTTTTTTGAAAGTTAAACATGGATATGGATTAATTTAGTGGAAAAGTTTATTAGGGGTGTGGAGTAAATATTTTTTAATACAAACCTTTGTAAATGGTAAGAATCATTAACCTCTTCGGGTAATAAAAGAAAGATATTGAGAATTGTTCATGATATCCCTACATGAAAACCCGAGATACATCCACTAAGCGCTGTTTTAATTAAAAATAGGGTTTATACCATCTGCAATTAATGTTTGATTGGTGGGATGTCGTAGTATGAACTGGCACGGGCAGGTATCACAACCCTGTCTATTTCTGCTGTGAAGCAGTACTGCGTTTCGGTTTGTGGGGTGGTGCAGCCGTTGTACTGTAAAACTGACAGTTAGAACTTATGTTTCAAGGTCAGTGGTGGCGTTTACGTCGTGGATGTATATGAGCTCCGGTAACCATTTAACACCAAATAGACAATGAGCTCGTGAACTTATCAATAAAAATAACAGTTAATTAATGTATCATTTTTAAATCTTTGCAATTTAGGTTCAGAGTGCAAAATGATTTTCCTTTTCATTTCTTAATTCCATAACATTGATACAGGTGAGAAAATTTTGTGTACCTGCCTCAGTGGACATTGAAGAAAACTACTACTATATGATTAACCTTTGAATCGTGCGTTAAATTTTGAAATCTCGTAAATGTAATAATATTTGCGAGGGTATTTAACAGCATTGGACTGATAAAGGGCTCATCAAGCTTAACTAAATAAAGAGCTGCTAAGTATAAATTTAAATTGAAAATTGCTAATATGAAATGTGTTTCAAAGAAATCAAACTACGAAAATAATTATACTTTAACCCGTACTTCGTCAGGTCAATAAAGCTACATACAGCCCTGCCAAAGTTGGTTAGCAAATATGCGGGCGCTCCTACGTCGATTTACTCCAAAATAGAGATGGGATTAAATGGAGTTATCGATGCTATGATCACTTGATTTTTAGCTCCTACAAATACAAAATAGTTTGAACTAGAGGTCCCGCAGTAGTCGAAATTCGACTATAATGAATTGGAATTGTAAGTTTGTACACTATTATGATGGTATTTTATACTTCTATAATCACAAATTTCGCCAAGACTACACTATAAAAAATATGAACAAAGACAAGCAATCCTCCGTGATACGTGAAGCCAAAACTTTGTATCCCTTTTTACGAAAATTGCGCGGACGGAGGAGTATGAAATTTTCCACACTTATAGAGAATATAGAGAAGAAGTGCACGATGCTAATATTTTTTTTAAATAATGCATAAAAGATACATTAAATCAATAAAGAAAACATTACACACACTACATACCGTGTATTTGACGCACACACGCATGCATACTATATATGTCAAACTTTTGTTCTTGACGTCTGTTGTCAAATTGAGAATAGATTAAATATTGTTTGTCTTTGTTAATATTTTTTATGGTGTAGTCTTGGCGAAATTTGTGATTATAGAAGTATACAATCATAATAGTGTACAAACTTACAATTCCAATTAATTATAGTCGAATTTCGACTACTGCGGGACCTCTAGTCTATATAGATTGCTTGCAGATATAGGCATGGTGGTGGTACCGACGAGTGCGAGCTCACTACACTCCTTACCAAGCCATACCCATAACCAGGTTTTCTAGATAAATTTATACATTTATTACACGATTCATTCATTACAGATCTTATATCTGTATCTAAACTATACTGTTTCCCGCACTAGCAACAACTTTGTGTATTCAAAATGTTTATTATGTTTAAACTTTCAGAGTACTTTATTATTTTTAGATCATTTTCATTGGTATTACTGTACAATATGAATAAATCAGCCGGCCATTAAATTTATGCTCAAAACATTTCTTTCGGTTCAAAAATATTGGCTCGGATAAAAGAAATCGAAGGATCGATACATTTAGGAGCGATGGAACGTTTTAGGAGCTATCATGAGTCTCTATCATCATCCAATCTATTTCTGATACGTGACAGTCATGGCTGGGACGATTTTCTACAATACAATTGGGGATTCAGTTGGGACGTATTTATGAGCTACGATAATAACACTACACTGTCTGGCCTATGGACTTATCTATTCATACAGAGTCATTATGTTTTTTTTTGTTCTATGTTCGCTGTAGCTTATTGTTAGTATCTTGTCGCCTTGTGAAAGCTTTAGAACTTAAACGTTGAAGAAAATACTACAAAAAAAACATAAGATACACATATTTTTTATAAAAAAATAATCACGCCCTAATAATCGTGAATTATCAAACAAAAAACTGGCAACGACAACTTGCCTATGAAAGCTTTCTCTTCTATATACCTAAATATTCATATAAACAAATATACGTAAATTATTTACTGAAAGTTCGTCTTAAAGTGTGTTCAAAGCTCCAAAGACTTTTCACTTTATCCAGGTAGACTAACCACATGTGGACACAAATCATCTGATAGATCAGTTGAACTATGTAGCTATGCTCCATTTAG